>NC_142093.1:28950068-29101991 GCF_054644295.1 Miniopterus natalensis
AGGAAAATTTCTTTATGGTTTAAAAAATCCATCCATTCATTTAAGAAACATTATTTAAGTGCCCATAATGTGTGAGGCAGCATGCTAAACAAAGCTTTGATTTTTATACCAGGGATATAAGAAAGAAAAAAAATTAGGGCTGAAATAGTATTACATTATTTTAACAATTCTATTACAATCTTCTTGTCTACAACTTTTGTGGTTTACTCTTAGGCATTCAGCTGCTCAAAAATACTTAATTGGTGAAGTTCAAGAGTTATTTAAGAAATGACAGAAGTTCTATCTATGAAGCTGAGCATTTTGCCAAAGAACAAATAAAGTTACCTTAGGGGAAAAAACAAAACACTCTTAACTTAAACAAATGAAAGTTAATGCAAACAGCTTAATCAAGAGAACCACCACCACCTTGAAAGTCTTATCATTAAGAAATTATTCAATACACTATCTACATTACACAGTACAGTGCTAGCACTGCAATTTTCAACCTTTTTCATCTCATGGCACACATAAACTAATTACTAAAATTCTGCAGCACAGCAAAAAACATTTTTTGCCATTCTGAAAAAAAAATGGGTGTAATTTTGATTCATTCACAACAGATGACTATTGTGTTGGCCATTGTCATTTTTTGACAACCTAAGGGAAAGAGGTCAGGTATTGCATGTTTTAAAAATTCTTGCAGTACACCAGTTGAAAATTGCTGTGCTAGACCACTCAGTGCCCATAAAATACTTTGAGTTAACCAGCTTTACAGAAAATACCTTTTCACTAGTAGAGGTAGCATCTAATTCTAATCAAGTCAGGTCATTAAGTAGCTCCTTCCTAAATGATTCATTAATCACTCCAGTGTTGGTGCTTTGCTAAGTGACAGACCTAATTAAAGAGACAGTCGTAAGTCCCCTTTCTGTGTATCAAAAGTTTGACTAATAAACAGTTCTCTTGCCTTCTAGGCATTTAAAACTAAAAGGAGCTTTTTATCTAAGAAAGATGATTTGTAAAATTATCAGTGAACAAGGAAAGTACTTGAATAGGATGATTCCGGTGCTAGGAGCATTCATTAGTCTAAATGAAAGGTACAGAACCAGCCTTGAATTGGATGGGAAACCAGGAGGAGCAAGAAGAGGCGACAGTAGTGGTACTTTCAAAAAAAAGTCAAGAAACACTACTGGGGCTTGAAATAGTTCCCCAATGCTGTAGTACAATGACAAGTGGAGCTACAGCTAAAATATTGCACATCCCACCCACCCTCAATCGGTAGTGGGAACTTGACTGCAACAGGAAGTGTGATCCTGATGGGGCAAATGTCAGGTCTGACAAGCCAAGCAACAAAGGACAGAAGGAAATGGTTCAGTGTGGTCTAGGAAACACAGTTAAATAGGAAATGGAATCCTTACCATTAAATGCTTCAGCAAGGTTAACATCATTTTCACTAATATCACCCACACCAAAATGTACTAATTCAAGTTCACACTCATGTGAAGCATCGTAGGTATCCATAATGTTCAAAATGGCCTCAACGGAACCATCAACATCACCTAAATGCAGAAAGTTTCAAATGATTAGTGTCAGGGGTTAGGCATGAACAGATACAAAAATGATGATAATCTATTTAAAACTACAACAGGAATGGCATTTACCACTAAGTCCACTTTATTTATGTTTAACATTATAAATATCTACTTAATTTAAAAAGTAGATATTTATAATGAACCAAATGTACATTTATAACAAAATCAGAAAGAAAAATGTTTACCAAGAAAATCTCCCCCAGAGGGAGAAGGAGAAAAGGGTGAAAGAGATTAAAAAGTACAAACTTCCAGTTACAAAATAAGTAAGTCAGTCAAGCCCAACCAGTGTGGCTCAATGGTTGAGCACTGACCTAGAAACCAAGAGGTCATGGTTGGATTCCTGGTCAGGGCACAAGCCTGGGTTGCAGGTTCGATTCAGGGGGTCCATTCAGGAGGCAGCCATTCGATGTTTCTCACATCGGTGTTTCTCTCTCTCTCTCCCTCTCTCTCTAAAATTAATAAAAACATATTTTAAAAAGTTCTCAATACAAGGAAAAAACCCTATAAATAAGTATGGTGATGGACGTTAAGTAGACTTGCTGCAGTGAACATTTCACAATATATACAAATATCAAATCATTATGTTGTACATTTGAAACTAATATAACACGTCAATTATACCTCAATAAAAATAAAAGTCTCCCTCAAAATACGGAGATACTTTTGGCTTAAATTTATTTGTTTTTAAATATATCTTTATTGATTTCAGAGAGAGGAAAGCGGAGGGAGAGAGAGAGAGAGAAACATCAGTGATGAGAGTGTCATTGATCGGCTGCCTTCTGCAAGCCCCTGACTGGGGATCGAGCCAGCAACCCAGGCATGTGCCCTGACGGGGAATTGAACCTCGATCGCCTGGATCCTAGGTCAACGCTCAACCGCTGAGCCACGCCTGGCCGGGCTTGGCTTAAATTTAATAGCTCAAAGTAATTGTGAGAATGAAGAAATACATATATTCCAAAAATGAGTTGTTAAGTAAAATCTTTAAAAAGTCACCTTTAATAATTATAGGAAGCATATTTGAATCTCTTTCTACTTTCTCTTTTGGCTTTAAGAATTTTTGTTCTTTTTTTTCTTGGTACTTTATAAATGATCTCTCCTTCCAGTGCAAAGTGCCATACTGCTCCCGGGCTTTCCGATGTGCTTCTTGGTGTTCCTTTCGCTTTTCTTCTAATATTTTTAAATCCTCTTTATTTTTCTCCTGTTCCTGCTCATACTTCCTCCAATCAACAACTTCACGTGCCCTTGGCTTTACAGGGAAAAAAAATAGGTAATATTTACCTAAAAGCTTTGTTTTTTCTCCACTATGAAATTAGTTTAACTCATATGAAACCACTAATTTTATAAGTTTCAAAAAACTTATAAAACTTTAATTTGGAGGCTTTGTATATAATTGAACTTATTTAATTTAAAAATCCTATCTCAAAGTTTTAAAAATTCTATAGCCAAATTCTAAAAAGGAACCACTGGCCCCCTTACAGCCCCTTATAGTCTAGAATGGCTAACATTAGTTAATAATAAGTTAATATTAATATGATCATTTGGTATAACATTATAGATTGATTAAAATCATTATGTCATATTTAACATATAGGAATTAAGCTTGATATACCTCAGATTCTACTTCAAGAATTTCATCTCCTGCAGAAGGGAGGTCTTTCCAGCCTATAATTCCCACTGGCATGCTGGGGCAGGCCTCATTAATTGTTTCTCCATTTTCATCAAACATTAAGCGCACTTTTGCCCAACTCTTTCCAGCAACCAGAATCGAGCCTTTTCTCAAAGTTCCTCTTTGAATTATTGCTGTAGTAACAGGACTAAAATAAAAATAAAGGTATTTATTCTTGATGCCATAATCAGGATGTAATAGTACTTTCTTAAGTAAAGATTTTTTCCCCATTTTTTAAAAAAATATGTTTTTATTGATTTTAGACAGAGAGGAAGGGAGAGGGAGAGAGAGAAAGAGAAGAATCACTGTGAGAGAGAAGCATCAATTGGCTGCCTCCTGCACACCCCCTACTGGGGATGAAGCCAGCAATTCAGGCATGTGCCCTGACCTGGAATCGAACCTGCGACCTTTTGGTGCCTGGGATGAGGCTCAATCAACTGAGCGACACCGGCCAGGGTGAGCAAAGATATCTTTATAAGACTTAAAAATATATAATATGCACACATAGTGTAAATTTCACCACCTCTCAATTTCTCAAGCAGTTTTTCATATTATAAAAACATTTCTTCACAACTGTTAAAAGGTGGAAGCAACCTAAATGTCCATCAATAGAAGAATAAATAAAGAAAATGCAGTAGATACATACAACGGAATATTACGCAATCTTAAAAACAAAAGGAAATCCTGTCACATGTTACAACATGGATGAACCTCAAGGTCATTTATGTAAGTGAAATAAGCCAGTCAAAGAACAAATACCAAATGATCCCATTCATGAAGTATCTAAAGTAGTCAAAATCATATAAATAGAAAATGGAAAAGTAGCTGCCAAGGGCTGGGGAACAGGGAGGAAAATTAGTGTTTCATGGGTATAGAGTTGCAGTTCTATAAGATGAAAAAATTCTAGATTCTATTGCACAACAATGTGAATATACTTAATAGTACTGAACTGTACTCTTAAAAATGGTTAAGATGGGAAATTTAATGTTACTTTTCTTTACCATAATAAAAAAACACATTTCTTATAAAGTTATGGTAGTAGAGGGTACAGATAGCTGAGTGCTCTGACAGAATCTTAATCCCCTTTGTTTAATTTGTTAAGCAGTGAGAAGACTTCTTTTGCTGATAGGGAGGAAAATTAAGGACAAGAACACCAGTCCAAAGACCTTCCCATATGTTATATCAATGGGTAAGGACATAAAGAATTTAGAAACCCTAAAATGCAACAACTCCTATTTTATTCCAATTTATGTTAGTCTGTGAGGCTTTACCAGTTCAGTTACATCAGGGGGAAAAAATCAAACAAACTGAATGCTTAAGTCATCTAAATATGACTACTAGGTGTATACAGACAGTAGTTATGGTCTACTAATAACTGCATTTTTGTGTTCTCTGTGCTAGTGCAATAAAATACTTTTCAAAAAATGCTTTGAAAATATTGTTTATGGACTAACCATAACATGCAATAAAAATAACAATTATTATTGATCAATTCACAAAATCAACGGAACAAAATTATTAAAAAGCAAGCATTTTAATAGTCCTACCCTCTTCCTTTGTCTGTGAAGGATTCTATTACTGTTCCTTCCACTGGACCAGTGGGGTCTGCTTTCAATTCTAATATTTCTGCAAGAGCAATTGTTGCCTCTGCCAAAGCCATCAGATTATCCCCCTTTAACAACAAAAAAAAGTTGTTAATATACATTAATATTATCTGTAAATGTAAATACCAGGGTCAGAAAGCCAAATGATCCTTGACAATTATATTTTTCTCTTTAAGCATTAAAAGCATAATTATGCAACCGGATGGAGGAAGGAAGGAAGGAAGGAAGAGAGGGAGAGAGGGAGGGAGGGAGGGAGGGAGGGAGGGAAGGACAAGCAAGAAAACTGATCCAGGGACAGATCTAGCAAGGAACAGTGGCTATTTTTTTTCAAGGATGTCCATTAGTGGTGCTTGTTAATATCCTTTCATAAACATGTGCTTCATTCATTCTCTCTGTCCCCTCCATCTGTCTCTGTGTGTTCTCTTCCTCTAACTTTCTTTACAATGGCACTTCACATTGAAGTTCTATCCAATATGAAGCTTGCACATCTATTTTTCCATTTGATCCACTGTAACTACACAGCTGTGCAAACGTAAAAGATCACTTCACCTCCCTGGATCTCCTTTCCTCAAATGAAGGGCTAGATTACATGACTCTTTCAGCTTTCATGATCTATGTTTACTATGCTTTCTAGGGCTCCAAGATCACGTGCAGCTGATTAACTGGTGATGGAGCAGGAACTGATGGGCAAGGCATTATTTCATTCTCCATGTCAGCTAAGAGACTGCTCACCCATCTACTTATTCCTAGTATTTATTCCAATGTACAAAATGCTGCCCTGAAAAACAATGCTGGGGTTGTTTCTTTGCATAATGTAGGCCTCTATATCTGCCTTGAAAAAGGAGGCCTCACCTATTACTTCCCTGCCCCTTTCTACCAACTCCCTCCCTTCCCTAGGAATCACCTGGGCCGTGTCTCCAGATGTGTCTAAGCAGCTTTACATCTATCTACTCAGCTGATGGTTTGGGGGCAGAAAAGGCAGCCATGTCTTCAAATGCTTTCATCTTGCCATTTGGCTTTCAGAGTGGAATAGCAACCGAGGTACAGTGGAAAGATAACAATGTAAGGAGGCATTTTATGAAGTCCAGAGAAAAAGAGGCATGGTTTTACTATTAAAGGAGGCATAATTTCTAAGCATCTTGGAGGTAACATAGCTAGGAAAAGTAAAGATAAAATGAGGCTTAATTGAAGGAATGTGGTCAAATACAATACTGTCTCTCAGTGAATGATCAGGAAAAAAAAAAGTCTGTATAATGAATAAACTATGGAATATGATAAGAATGGACAAAAAAGCAAAGTGTTACTTAGCAGCAACCTGCACAGGATAAGAGAATTGGAAAATGCTGTCACAAAGCAGGTACTGAGCTTCCTTGGTATTTTTCAACCAGAAAAAAATAACCGATAATTTAAAAGAAAACAGAATTCATTACAAAAATAATTTTAAACTTATAGTAATTTAATTAATAGAAACACTAAAGTCAATCACTTACAAACTGAACCCAATGTTTCCCCTTTGATTAATGAAATTTTTTTGTTTAAATCTTTCTTAAATTCCCCAAGACCTTTATAGTTTTCACTATAAAAACAAATACTTTCTATTATCAACTGGATTTAATTTCTGCTTAAAACAGTCTTTAGCCTACTAATACCTTATCCGTACATCATTCACCATTTATTCTCCTCATTCTGAGTATCTCATAATAAGGAAAACATTAGGTTTAGGCCCCATTACCCACTGATCAGCTATGTAAACCTGGATTGGTGACTGACCTTTCTGAGCCTATTTTCTAACCTGCCAAACCAGGATGATACCAGCTTTGCCTAGTACCCATAGAATTCTTAAACAGCAACAGAAATTATGTATGTCTAAATGTTCTTTCCTCGTCTATGCATTTACCGTAAGGGCAGAGACATGCACTGCTTGTACATCGCCTCCATAATCTTCACACACCACATCGTAAGCTAGCAGTTCTTTTTTCACTTTTTCAGGATCAGCCTCAGCTTTGTCACATTTGTTGATGGCAAGGACAATAGGTACTGAAAGAGACGAAGTTGAGAAGAGTGCAAATGATGACACCTTCAATTCCAGGGATTCACAATGAAGACACCAACCTTTTCTGGCCTGTAATGAGTGGTTTTCCTGCCACTCTATAGGTCTTAGTTTTTATGTTGTAAGAAGAAAGAATTTGACTAAATCAGTGATTCTCATAATTTTTTGTTTTCTTACCAACAAACTAGGGGAGTATGATGCGCTGCATCAGGTACATTTTCTCAAGAAAACAGTATTTTTGTCAGTGGGTATAGGATCACATGAGAATAAAAATGAATGTGCAGAGTATGTGTGTGTGTTACAATTTTTAAGTAGAGAAACAAGGGAGAAAATAGCCAAATAACTTTCCAAGTTTCAATTTTATACCTCTGCCCAAATAACAATTTATCTAAGCATATGAGAGGAAAGTTTCTCTTTAGAGAAGAAGTCAAGACGATAAATGAACAAGGAACAACAGAATTAGAAAATCATCACTTCGCAACTTCTAATGAATTTAGGGGTTTGTTATTTTCACTTTACTTTTATATCTACTTAAAATTTCCATGATATAAAGTTATTAAAAAAGTTATCTGAGCCTGGCCAGTGTGGCTCAGTGGTTGAGTGTCAACCTATGAAGCAAGGCCACCGGTTCAATTCCCAGTCAGGGCACATGCCCAGGTTGCAGGCTTCATTTTTAGTATGGCGTTTGCAGGAAGCAACCAATCGATGTTTCTCTCTCATCGATATTCCTCTCTCTCTCCTTCTCTCTTCCTCTCTTTGAAATCAATAAAGACATATTTAATAATTAAAAAAACTTATCCGAGACTATTAGTCTCACTATGCCAGATAAACAGGAGAGAAAGGACTGCACTTGTGATCACAAGTCCTAAATTGAATCCTGCTACACTCTTCTTAGTAGTTACGTCTATGGGAAAACAATTTGACTGTCTTTGAACCTTATTTGTAAAAACAGGTATAATCATCCCGTGACTGCCATGAAGATTAAATGAGTTACGTGTCCACTGCCCCAGAACAGTGACTCCTGTAAGCCAGCCACAGCCACACAGTACCTTGAGCATCTTTGGCATGCTGAATAGATTCTACCGTTTGTTTCATCACTCCATCATCTGCAGCTACAACCAGGATGACAATGTCGGTAACCTGAGCGCCCCTGGCCCTCATTGCTGAGAAAGCAGCATGTCCCGGAGTATCGAGGAAGGTTATCTTCTCCCCAGAAGGCAGAGAGACTGTGGAAATGGAAACCCAAGAACACTGAGGACTCAAACGTGTACTTCCTGCCGTGAAGAAATTCATGTGGCATCAAAATTCTTCAAATAATTTTATTCCTTCCATTAATCTTACTCAGAACAATGTGGATCACCATTTCACAAGAAATGATAACATACCAGTGAGACCTGCAGGGTTTTCTTTGCATGTAATAATTTCAAACTAAAATGCTTCATATTTCTAGAATATAACTACTTTCATAACTGCACCAACTTATAGCTATTCTGGAGAGAGATACACTGACAGTTATAGAGGCAGCCACCCCTGTGTTAGCAAACATCAGCTGCGCTACTGCCTTGAGCAACAAAAGCAATTTCACATATGCAATTAGTAGCTCAGGATTTGAGTCCAAAAGCCTGGGTTTAAATCCTGGCTTTGCCACTTACTAGCTGTGTACCTTGACCAAGCAGCTTAACTTAAACAAGTCACAACCTCCTTACCTGTAAGTAGGAATATTAATACCTACCTAATGATGTTGTTTTGAAGATTAAAAAGATAAAGTATATTAGGTGCTCAGCAGAGTGCTGGAAACACGCTAGGTGCTCAGTAAATGGTAGCTATTATTTAATTATTATCACAACTTAGCACTGAAGAATTTAAGCTCATTGAACCAAACTAAGAATGGGCTAGAATAAAAGGGTAATATAATTTTCTTCTTATAGAATGTACAAAATAACCTTTATTAACAACATGCTCTACATTTCATCAAACCAACGGCTTTAATCTTTAGCCTTCCCCTTTACTCAGAATTTGTGTATTTAATACCATGACACTAGGTTTCGGAAAAGAATGTATGGAGTTCCCAAGCATACTGTAAGGCAATCTGAGTCCATACCAAGAAAGGCACCAATGTGCTGAGTGATGCCTCCAGCTTCCATTGCGGCCACTTGAGTTTTTCGCAGTTTGTCAAGTAACGTCGTTTTCCCATGATCAACATGGCCCATTATGGTAACTACTGGGGACCTTGCAGTTAATAAAGCTGGATCTGCCTGGGGCCTACAATGAACAGCGAAGGAGTTTCATTTCTTAAACATCAGAACAGTTTACAGCCAGTGAACTGATTTACAGTTATCTCTGTGAACTACCATTAACGATAAAACCCAACATTCAGCTTTGACTAGACATAAGTATTTTTCTCTTCTATACATACAATGACTTAGGACAAAATACATGACTACCCACCTACAGTTGTGATCTTCATAACAACAAGCAGAACTGAATAAACATTTTTAAAATTCAGGATCAATATACCTACTTGGAAAATTAGGAAAAATAACCCTTAGAGTTTTATAATAACCTGATTATACAGATGCTTTAAGCACTTCAAAGAAAAGTTTAACATTATTTAAATTGCAAAAGAGCCCGGCCGGGCATGGTTCAGCGGTTGAGCGTCGACCTAGGATCTAGGCGATGAGGGTTTGATTCCCGGTCAGGGCACTTGCCCAGGTTGCGGGCTGCAGCCGATCAATGACTCTCTCATCATTGATGTTTCTCTGAAATCAATAAAGATATATTTAAAAAAAAAAAATTGCAAAAGAAATTTTAAGGTAACTCCATTAAAAAGTGTGAGTAGCCTGGCCAGCGTGGCTCAGCGGTTGAGCATTGACCCAGGATCCCAGAGATCACGGTTCAGTTCCACTCCTGGTCAGCGCACGTGCCCGGGTTGCGGGCTTGATCCCCAGTACGGGGCGTGCAGGAGGCAGCCGATCAATGACTCTCTCATCATTGATGCTTCTATCTCTCTCTCTCCCTCTCCCTTCCTCTCTCTGAAATCAATAAAGATATATATATTTTTAAAAGTGTGAATAAAACTATGTGGTTTCCTTCCCCTAATACACATGGTTATGTTTTACCTTCTCACAGCATCTTTATTTTCTCTGACTTTGTCTTGTTTTAATTTGCTCCATTTTAACTTCATCCCTGCCTTCTTTATTACTTCTTTGATCCAGACATCATCCAAATGCGAGTCTGCTTCTAGTGAATCTATGTCTATAGCAGTGTTCATTAAAGCTTCATATATATAATCTAGGTGGAATAAGATAAAGCCATTTAGGATCATGAAATTAAATCTTCTGAAGGTGACCTCTATTAACAAATGTCCCTATAAACAGTACACACAATCTGAGAAATAACTATATAAGCTGTTTCTCTAATGTTAACAAATCACAAGGAAGTCGAAAAGAAAATGATCTTTAAAATATGATGCATTTATATAAACTGAAATTTCTGCATATTCATAAACATTTGGAATATTGATATACCTTGTGAACCACCTGAACCATCAGTAAAACATTAAATTGCATGTTGTATACATTTAGTATTGAGTAGTTTATCATAGTCTAGTTGTTTGAAAACTTGTAGTTAATATATGTCATGGACATAAAAACTGTATATATACATTTTTTGTATATATACAGTCAATTCTGGTTATTTGCAGTAGTTATATTCTATAAAACTTTCACGAATACTAAATTAGCAAATATTAAACCATTGCTCTGATGGGAAATACAGGGTTAAGTTCCTTTAACCTCTAGTCACAAAATTTTCATTAGCCAATCAATACATACCTTGTTTTAAGTGTTTTGGTTTAAAGATACCTTATTTAATGTACTATATTGTTGATTCATTAACTCTGAACTCACAGCCAACAGCACTATAACTAATACCAGAACAAAGCTGATCTAACGCATGTATTTTCTCTGTATGGCACATTCAGCCTTCCTGCAGTGAGTAGCTCTAAACAGTACTTCAGCACTATGGTTAGGGGCCATTTTAAACAGCAAAATCACCCAGCCAGGCGTGGCTCAGCGGTTGAGTGTCGACCTAGGATCCAGGCGATCAGGGTTCGATTCCCAGTCAGGGCACATGCCCGGGTTGTGGGCTCGATCAATGACTCTCTCATCATTGATGTTTCTGTCTCTCTCTCTCCCTCTCCTTTCCTCTCTTTGAAATCAATAAAGATATATTTAAAAAAAAACAAACAGCAAAATCACCAACAAAAAGCAGAGGAAGGCAAAATACGTGGCACTAAATAAACCACAACAATGACACTTGTTTACAGCATGAGAGCCGAAACAAGAAGGCAGAATGTTACCTCGTTGAACCTCAGCTAGGAATGTGTGATTAGGCAACTCAAAATTTTCACCCCTCTGTACGTGTTCGGGGGCAACAAATACATTTTAGAGAATTTGCCAACACAGAATCCCCAAAGAATGAGAATCAGCTGTATGTACACACACACACACAGTGCCTCGGCATGCACACACACTCTATTTATTTATCTATTTAGGGTATCCAAAAAGTCTTAAAATATATGAAAAATATTTACTTGTTACTTTTCTTCATCTTATTTTTAATGTGCTTTGTTTTTGTTTTTTTTATCCAGGGGAGAGCAGGAACACAGTCCCCTACTACCACAAATTATACAGTTGAATTTCCCACATTTGGGGAAACCTCAGGGGTCAGCACATCCAGAGTACAATGGATAAGCCTCACCCTGGGAAAGCCACCTTCATGATCATGGTATTTCCCCTGCCAGGTAAGTATTAATGTGCTTTGTTTTAATTTCAGTCATAGTTCCCTGTGGATGACAAATAAATGTACCTGTTATGATAATGAAATACGTAGTTTTATGTTTCCAGACTTTCAGTTACCTTATAAATATATTTTGAAAGAAAGATATGAAATAAAATCAACCTCAAATAAGCAAAACATTACACTAAAAGAACATCCTACTCAGTAATGTGCTGGTAAATGTTTATTCACAAGGTTCTCCAAAAAAAAAAATTATCTGATTTATGGGATTTCCTAATTTCTATGGTGCAAATAACAATTCTTGAGAAATAATTTAGTCTGTGAGTAAGAAAATCATGGCCTCTGGAGCCAAAATCCCTGGGTTCAAATCCTGGCTCCACCACATGCCAGGTGTGAAATCCTGGGCAATTATGTATCGTCTCTATTCTTCAGTTTCTCAACCTAAAAATGGGGTAATAATCATACCTACCTCTAGTGCATTGTGAGAATTACAGAGTTAATAAGTATAAAGTACTGGTACATAGTAACAGTTCAATAAATATGAGTTACGAATTTTAATTATTTCTTTTTTCCAAGACTCTGCCTCACTTGTCACTTTATTTTGCTACAATCACAGGCTATTTCTTGTTTATTAAATTTTAATGTCAGTCTATAATGAAAACTCAACAATCCTAAATTGGTAATAAATACATCAATGGTGCAATGAAGGAATGAAAAAATGACAATGATGCTATATATTTATAAATAAAAACAGTATTATTAAAAGTTGTAGATAATACCATGAATATTTTTTTTGCTGGCACTACGGATATTATCAGAATTAGTAAAAGAAGGAAATCATAAAATTAAGGAAAAACAAAGGGAAAGTAAATGAATACAAATATGGTCCTTCCTTCCAAAATCATTCTTTGGACTTAATCTAATATCCCACAAAATTTCTGAGAAAGAAAGGTTAGTTCAGATAAGAAAATAATTTTCACTTTGATTAGAAGCAAAATCTTGGATAATTATATTTGGCAAAGAGCCAAGAAATGAATTACAGTATGTGACTTAAAGTGAAAAATACTGGAATGACGTAACTTTTTACACTGCCAGTCTAATTTTCATACTTGAATGCCTCAGTCTCATTAGAAATAAAATACCAGGTATTCCACGTTCCCATAATTTTCCTTATAGAATTTTGTGGCTCACCTATATCCTTTCCCATTGCTCTGGCCAGCTCCTCAACAGTCATTCCAATCCATACCTCCACCTCCTTTTTAGATTTTGTTGGAGCTAACTGAGATTTCCGTGGCCTTTGTTCCTATTAAAATTCAGAACACGAGAAGTAAAAAAAAGCTTTTAAGTGACAATTTATATTTATTCTGGAATATCTACCACCATCACAGCATCTATTTCTACCAATTAACACTCCCATAAGCACGTAAATCTCAGACTAAAATAAAAAATCCTGCATCCTTGCCTGGCCGGAGTGGCTCTGTGGTTGAGCATCAACCTATGATCCAGGAGATTGAAGTTTGATTCCTGGTCAGGGCACATGCCTGGGTTGCAGGCTCAATCCCTAGTAGGGGGCGTGCAAGAGGCAGCCAATCAATGACTCTCATCATTGATGTTTCTCTCTCTCTCTCTCTCTCTTTCTCCCTTCTTCTCTCTGAAATCAATAAAGACATTATAAAAATAAATCCTGCATCCTTAATTCACTGCTATACACCAATTTCCAAGTAATCAAATTCATCAGCATTTTTAAACAACTAACTAGAATTTCCCTTCTTCACAAAGATTTATTGCCTGGAGCATAGTGTTATGGAATAAAGATTCTGTAAATGATAAAATACTCAAAATGGACTTCGGCTCATGGCTCTAGGCACTTTCATTTCAGACCAAATAATACAGTAATGCTAGAAATCTATAACTACCTTCTTTAAAAAAATCTTTATTGTTGAAAATATTATAGATATCCCCCTTTTTCCCCCCACTGATCCCCTCCACCCTGCACCTGCCCCCTATAGCTACCTTCTTTGTTACTAGAAGCCTATATTGAGATAAAGCAGACCCAAAGAAGGTATCTGTTTGCCAGGGCCTGGTGTACTGCTGAGCTGTCCACACTGGGTAAGCAGATGAAAACACATGCCTCCATTGTGCTAATGTTCTTCTTTGACCTAGGCTGTGCAGCTGTCTACAAACAGTGTGAAATCGAAGCAAGTTGTCCAACTTCAGCATCTTCTGGTTCATGTTTCTCCTAAAAAAAAAGGTTTAAAATAATATTTTGGTTGATATTTAAATCAAGTTAGCCGATATTAATTGGATATCTACTACAGGCAAAGGAAGTACTAGAGTTACAATGAATAAAACTGGGTTCCTGTCCCTGAAATAGCTCACAGTCTAGTCAGAGTTGGGAGTCCATACTAACTACTCTCTAAACATTAAGTATTATTATTAAGGTTCCTACTATGATAGAACTGAAATACAATAACAAACTTTAAAAGGGCTCTTTTTTCACTCTTGAAAAAGATCAACTAAACATATTAAAAGTAGAGGGATTTTCTAAAATGCAAATCTGAACTCATCAGCTCTCTGCTAAACACCCACCAACGGCCCCCTCATTAATTACCAGTTTAATGTACAACTTAAAAACATGCTATATAAGAATTCATTATGTGCCCCTCTGCTAACCTCACTTCATCTCTTACACTCTTACAATCCTCTCATTCCTACCTCCCAGCCTTTTGTTACTCTTACCCACCTGTAATCTCTAACAGTTTGTCATGTTCTTTTATTTATTGACTTTAGAGAGAGGGAGAGAGAGAAAACAAACAAACAAAACAAACAAAAATCTATTTGTTGTTCCACTTATTTATGCATTCATTGGTTGCTTCTTGTATGTGCCCTGACCTTATATTGAACCCACAACCTTGACGTATTGGAACAATGCTCTAACCAACTGAACTACCCAGCCAGGGCCTGTCATCTCATTTTGAATCTTTGCATAAACTCCTTCTAATTGGAATTGTCTTTCAACACTCACCATTTTTCCTTCTCCCCCCTCCTCCCAAAGATGCTATAGAGAGTGAAGAAGGCACCCAATAAGTATCTATTAAACAATGCCTTTTGAATATCATTCTTGGAATGAAAGAAGTTTATTGAGAGAATAGTGCAACAGAACTCAACTTAGTAACACAGTTCTTTTCTTCCTGAGTCTTCTATTTCTTCTGCTTCCAAGAATGCACTTCTAAATCTGTGCTTTTCAGTTTTTAAGGGGAGGAGCAACTAAAATAATGTACGAATTACGTTTCCTCCTTAGCAAACATTTCCTGAGCACCAGCTTCTATGTAGTGTGTTCTAGGTTGTTGATTCAAAGTTTAATAAGCCAGAGTCTCTCCCTTCAGAGTTCACTGTCTTTAAAGGGTTCCAATATAATGATTCTCAGGCACCCAAGAATGGCCCATTTAAAACATCTTATTTAGGGCCCAGCCAGGCGTGGCTAAGCGGTTGAGCATGGACTTAGGATCCAGGAGATAGAAGTTCGATTCCTGGTCAAGGCACATGCCCGGTTGCGGGCTCGAACCCCAGCTGGGGTGTCCAATGACGACTTTCTCATCATTGATGTTTCTATCTCTCTCTCTCGCTCTCCCTTTCTCTCTCTGAAATCAATAAATATATATTTAAAAAATAATAATAAAAATAAAAAATCTTATTTAGGTACAAGTCCCTGGACCAAGAACTAAAGAGTGCTTAGAAAGCATGGGACTCTTTGGGGGAAAAAAATAATTTTAATGAGTCTAAAACCAGACTTGGCAAAGACCCACATTAACGGAGTAGAAGGAAGATTAACCAAATCTCCTACATGGAGATTAACCAAAGCACAGATATGTAATTAAGGCTGGAATTAGAAAACCGCATTGGGGGCAATAGTTCAAATATCAAAACTGGAAGGAACCTTACTTGCTACCTAATTCCAAGCCTCTCATTTTACAATAAAGGAAAACGGAGCCCAGAGAGCTCAAACAAACAAACAACAAACAAACGTCTCCAATGTCATACCGCTAGTTAATGGCAGCGAGCACTAGAACTCAGGCTTTCTGACAGCCAATTCGGTGTTCTTTCGCCGCTAGGAAATGCATGGAATCGGGAAAGGATGTTGTTAATATGTAGTTGCACTGGTGGACACGTCTGAATGTAACCGTTGGAAGCCTTGGAACTTATCTGAAAGGTAAAAAGAAGTCACTGTAGAAAAAGTACGGATCTGGCTGGGGTGGTTTCGCCTCGAACCCGAGCGCAGAAAGCTCTGGGCACAGGGAGGCCGGCGCCGGGGGCCGCACTCGCCGCGGCGCCCCTGGCCGCATACCGCCTTGGTAAGCCTGAAAGTAGGGTCATGCAGGGAATAAATGCGTCGTGGAAAAGCGATGTTCATGATCCGTGCCACTGACACTGTAGGGCAAACACTATACGCCACCCGGGGCGCCCGGCTGAGGGACCCCACTCACTTGGCTCCTGCATAAGGCCGGAGGGTCTGGATTCTGAGCCTGGGCAGAGATCACCTTCCGGACCCGGGAGACCTGACTGCCCGTCAGTCCGTCACCCAAACGGTCCCCGCCGCGCTTCCGGTGCCGCCGGAAGTGGTTCTTCCCCGAATTCAGAGGTCCGAATTCGCAACCGTCTCTATTGCGGCCGGGAGCCGGGCTGCGAGCCCGGCGGGCGCCCAGCGTGGGAGGTGCCAGTCCAACCAGCCGCCTCTTCCCGGGGTGGGTAATGCCTTCTGCCAGTCCCTTCCTTTCCCAGAGGTATATGCCCGCTCTTCCGGGGGGGGTGAGCGCCTCCGTGCCTACCCTCCAGGGAAAGTTAACCCGGGAACTCTGGGAGAAATGGTAAGGTTCTTACAAGGCTCATACCAAGAATGAAAAAATACCGGAGGACGTGGCCCTGACTGACTAGTCAGGTGTTGCATGTTTTAAATTTTCTTGCAGCACACCGGTTGAAAATCGCTGCGTTAGGGTGATGGAGGTGGTGAGAAAGGAAAGGATTTGAGAAACAACTATGATGGTTTAGCTATGGGGTGGCTGGGTGGTGGCGGGGAGTGGAGGTGGGGCTGGGGGAAGGATGCATGCCCTGCATAACTGATGCATGGCAGGTCAATCCCAGAGAGATGTCGAGGTAGACAATGTGCTGGATGCCACTGCCGATTTTACCTCTTTTCGTTCCTCTTTTGTAGCTATCACGGAGATCCTACCCTTGTTTAATGTTTTCCTACTTTTGGACCCAATTTACATTGCTTAAGAACAGTCAGGTTCCGATTTTTTCTTTCCCCTGTTTACTCTTAAGTCACGGTGATTGTATTTGGATATTCTTCAAATATTTAAGGACAATAATTTGGGACATGCCTTATCTTCAAATGGGTGATCTTTGCTATTCTATTGCTTTCTACTTTCATTCTTAGAGGGAAATCTAGTGAAAAAAGTGAGCCCCACCACACCTTACACGGCAAAGTAAATTTTAAATTAATGAATTGAGTGTTCTTAATAAAAAATAGGTTGAATGTGAAAGCCATTAACATTACTTCAGTGGCTAAATGAGCCAAGACATAAAACTAATTCACAGATGAGGAACTAAAATAATAAATATGAAAAGAATGTTCCCAGTAAGCCTCTCTCCCTTGTCTGTTTTCTAAACACTCCTAATATAGTATGTTTGCTTTTGTTATTGACCTGAATTTACGTGGCCCTGGGTAGTAAGTAGCCTGTTGTCAGAGATCATAATCAGAGATCAAAGAATTAGATGAAACAAAAATTTGTAGGGAAACATGGCTTACTAGTTTTAAGAAGTGGATTCAGCGGAGAAATTTTATAATTGTGCTATCCAAGACCAATTCTGGGTGAAATTGTTAAGACTGCTCTGATTTCCTTCTTTTTCAGTTTCCTCCCAAGGCCCTTACGCTGGTGAGGACTCAAGATACTTTGCTGTGTCTTCTGAAAAGGCTTCCTTCTCCAGGCCTTCAATTTACATCCCAGAAATGACCTAAATCTATTCACACTAGAGTTAAACGTCCCTAGGAATATCTACGTTTATCTGGGATTTGGTGCTTAATCTAAATTAGAAAGTGAAACTTTAGTGTGAAATTCTAGGCCTCATTCAAGGGGTGAGTGAAAGCTTGGAAGGATAGCAGAAAACACCCCAAGAGGTAGGCAAATTGCTACTGAAAAAGCGGAGTCCTGGTTGCCACAGTTACTTATTCGTAGATGAATAATAAAAGTTAAATTTCAGAAAAGGTAAAGTGTAAAATAATTTAAAAATTAAATGTTCAGAAGTCTTAAAAGGATAGGGATTTTGGCCCCCTCCTCTTTCCCTGTTGTTTCGAACACTCAGTTTCCCTTGTGAAATCTGAAACTGATCCCCCTACACAGGAAAGCAGAAGACGCAGGCCCTTCCATATTGGAAGGTGACAGGTGTAATAAGCGGGGGAACTTAGGTGGCTTGTCGTGGCTGCAAGACAAGGTCTCCATCCAGATTCTTAAGTTTATACAGAGGCCATAACATGGCTGAGTCACCTATACCGTCCAAATGGTCTCAACACATTCCGTTTTCAAGGCTGCCTCCTTCGGGTGGCTCCCAGTACCAACACTGCGGTCGACTGTAGTTCCAAGGACAGGGAGTGGCTGAGGAGCCTCTCATTGCCCCCTTCAGTTCTGGGTCTACCGGAGGTCAGGTCCCCCCCATGACCAACGTCACTCCCCCTAAACTGAACGTTGTGAACAGCCGCAGCTATGCAGGACTTAAGGACCAGAAGCGGGGTTAGGGAAGGCTCTGAGAAGGAAGGCGCCTCCCTCCTGTGGGACCCCGGGGAAGGAACCCTGCCCGTGGAGCCAGGCTGCGTCTGCGGACAGCTCTCAGGAACGTGCAGGCGGAGGCGCGCGAGGAAGGCACCGCCCACATCCGGGAGGCCGGGGCACTGAGCTTCCGGCGGCGGCCTGAGGCCCTGCGGGCGCTTCCGCCTCAACCCCAGGGATGCCAGGCTCCTCCCCAGTCCTCTCCAGCGCAGGGCCACGACGGCAGCATGGCAGGCGCTGAGTTGCGGGCGGCACTCGAGCAGCGGCTCGACGCCCTGGGCATCCGCACGGAGGTCGTGGAGCACCCGGAGGTGAGGCACTGCCGCTGGGGCAGCCGGGCCGAAGGGCTGGGCGCCGCTGCAGCGTCTATGGGGCGCGGCCGCAAATACCTCATGGCCCAGGGGTAACGCCGCAGAAACGCCCGTTCTAGGACCTTTCCTGGATTCCAGTACGGAAGGGACCCGACAGCAACATCAAAGGACTTGGGGTTACGATGTTATTGAGAGAACTTTTTCTCTTGTATTTGATCACATTTCACGTTGAGAACCAGTGCAGCACTGAGAACTGCTGCAGCATAAACTGGTGTGGGATGCTGGTCAGTGCGTCTCCTTCACGTGCAGCTGTTACCTAGCAGTAAACCGTGGCTGCCGTGGCTGCGATGTATCAGGCATCATGCACACAGCCCGACACCAAGGTTAGAGTTGGGTCCATTTAACGTGATTTAGTGTGTGTGCAGATTTGCAGATATTTCACGGAACCTATTGTAACTTGAGAAATGCGGGGACATAGTTTTTACCCAAGGCTTCAGTAACAGCTAATGGTAATTGCTGAGTATGGTAACCTTGAAAGGGCAGAGTAGTTAGTCTTACTCAACTTTACAAATTTAACATAAAAACTACCATTTTCTCTGATCTTCTCCCCTCCCATATAGTACACATACTCTTCCCCCTTCTTTACCTGAGCATATTGCCAGCTTTCTGATGTTCTCCATTAGTCCAGGGTCTCATTCCCTGCCTTCTCACCCTCACTGTGGTTACATATTTGTAGATTTGAGGTTGTCACCTGATCTGGATGCAATGGAATGCTAAAGACCTGGGCTGTTATAAACTTCCAGTACCAAAAGTTTAAAGAAAACTCAAAAAGCATTTTAAGAATGTGAGGGTTTGGTCAGCACACGAATAGAGAACTGATCTAAGAGAAAACTACTTGAGGTCCTGATATGAGGAATTAAAATAAGGATTTACAGTTATTTCATAATGGTTTTCTACCAGTGAAATCTAGAGCACTGAGTACTTCCTAACCTTGCTGTTTTCACCCAGCAAGCACAATACATATGTGTATGTATGTAGTGCGTGTATACATGCATATTATTTTAAAATTTCTCATGTGATATTTTACAGGTGTTTACAGTTGAAGAAATGATGCCTCATATCCAACATCTGAAAGGAGCACATAGTAAGAACTTATTTCTTAAAGACAAAAAGAAGAAAGGCTATTGGCTGGTGACAGTTCTTCATGATAGACAAGTTAATTTAAATGATCTTGCCAAACAGTTAGGTGTTGGGAGTGGAAATCTGCGGTTTGCTGATGAAACAGCCATGTTAGAAAAACTAAAGGTTGGCCAAGGCTGTGCCACACCCTTGGCACTATTCTGTGATGATGGAGATGTGAAATTTGTTCTGGATTCTGCTTTTCTGGAAGGTGGACATGAAAAGGTGTACTTTCATCCAATGACCAATGCTGCAACCATGGGATTGAGCCCTGAAGACTTTCTTACATTTGTGAAGAAGACAGGACATGATCCCATAATACTAAATTTTGATAAAAACAACTAATTGGGCTAATGTTTAGAATACATTTATATCTAAAAGCTGGGGTTTTTTGTAATTTGTAAAAAGCATTAAAAGTGGTAATATTTTGCACTTTGGTTTGATGACTACGTGATTTTAGGAGGGATATTTCATCTTAAAGCTGTTTTTATTTATTTTTTTAAAATATATCTTTATCGATTTCAGAGAGAGGAAAGGAGAGGGAGAGAGAGAGAGAGAAACATCAATGATGAGAGAGTCACTGATCGGCTGCAGCCTGCAACCCGGGCATGTGCCCTGACCAGGATCGAACCCTGATCGCCTGGATCCTAGGTCGACGCTTAACCAGAGCCACACCCGGCAGGGCTTAAAGCTGTTTTTAAAAAGATGTATTGCCTGGCCAGGCGTGGCTCAGTGGTTGAGCATTGACCTAGGATCCAGGAGATCACATTTTGATTCCTGGTCAAAGCACATGCCCGGGTTGCGGGCTCGATCCCCAGCTGGGGGTGTCCAGAGATGACTTTCTCATCACTGATGTTTCTATCTATCTTGCTCTCCCTTCTCTCTGAAGTCAATAAAGACATATTTAAAAAAAAAAAAAGATGTATTGAGGTAGTGTTAGCTCAGATGGCCCTCATTACAGAAATGCCTTCAAAAAATTAAGAATGAACATCAAAGCTATGATTAGTTAACTAAGATTATCTTACATCTTTGTTAGGGTGTTTATTGTATTTGAAAAAACCAAGTGGCAAAAACAGCATATATAAAATTATGCATATGATAGTGTACATATAGGGGGAAAGGGAATATAAGAATGTACTAAATTGTTGATGATGATTCTCTCTGGGGAATGAGGACTAAGGAATGAAAACTCCCTGGCAAGATAATTAAACATGGGACAAGAGCTAAAGATTCCCATTACTGGGTGTGTTTTTTAAATATGTTATTAATTTCAGAGGGAGGGAGGGAGATGAGAAACATCAATCAGCTGCCTCCTGCACGCCCCCTACTGGGGATCGAGCCTGCAACCCGGGGAATGTGCCCTGACTGGGAACTGAACTGCGATCTCCTGGTTCATGAGTCGATGCTCGGCAAATAAGCCACACAACCAGGCTGGGTGTTAGTTTTTAAATGTGATTTTTTTTTTTTCAGTGAAAAATAAGCTAAATAACTTTTTATAAAAGTATATTTTTAGAAAATTTTAATCTAGAAAAACTCAAAATAGGCATGGAAAATGTAATCATTGTATCACTGAAATTATATTTTAAAACTCAGTAAACTATACACAGGCCACTGGAAGGATTTGTTCAGTCTTTGTTCAAAGGTTAGAAATGTGAACATGAACAAGTGTCTTTTGTCTTATACTGAATCTTACTCATCCCCTTTCAACTATGGCATATGAAAGTATAAGATCCCAGGATTATGTATTGTCAGTTGTCACATAGAAAGTAATTCAAAAATGAGGAAAATCTGACATTTTTTCCACCTCACTCACCAGCTGAGGGTCTGGCATAGGCTAGACTACAAAAATTATAGTCTACAGGTCTTGTGATGAAAATTCTCATTTCCCTATAAGTTTGATCACTCAAAATACAATTTTCATCTGGTAGAGATACTATGCTTAATTTATACCAATTTGTTACTAAAAGGCAAAGAAAATTAAAAACCTGTCATTTCTTGATATATGATTAGAAACTACAAGTCTATTTATAACAGAACTTTTATAAAATATAGAACAGATCTAAGAGATGTGGAATTAGTAATAAGCACTTTCCATAAATGTCCTAACTGCTCTTCCGCACCTATGGTAGAAATGCCCAGAAAGACTGACCTACTCAAGGATACAAGGCTGGTTGCCATCTCTAACATTGCCTCCAATGGCTTTGAGTGAAAATGAAATACTGATTTGTACAATTATTTATTTATTTTAGAGAGAGAAGAAGGAGAAACATTGATTTGTTGTTCCACTTACTTATGCACTCACTGGTTCTTGTATGTGTCCTGGCCGGGGTCTGAACCTGCATATTGGGATGATACTCTTAACCAACTGAGGAACCCAGCCAGGGCTGTACAATCTATTAATGTAAACCTGTTTTGGGATTGACAACTGATAACTCTTCTCTTTCTCCCAAAACCTCCAATACTCATCCATCCCAAAATGATTAGGACACAATCATCTAAGCAAGTTTAAGGGTTATATCTGAAAATGGGTTTTCTATGGCAAAGGGAAAGGAAAGAATAATACTTGGCTAAATCATATTTTACAAATTTTAAATGATTACTAACCACTTGTTATAAAAATCACCTTTGTTTTATTTCTTTTTATATCAGTTTGATAAGCAAATGTTAAACCAACCCAATTAAAAAAAAGTTAAAAACTAAAATGAAAAAATGGTGCTTTTAAAAAGATAAACAATAGTGTCTCGTTATATGGATTTCTGTGACTGATTTTAGGTATTGCCGAACATTTTGCTATTCAACTCCAAATCCCTTAGTAGCATTACTTTTAAAGGAAATGTTACAGCTTTTATATTATTTGATTTGGTATTTAATAACAGTTATAAGTACAATGGGAAACATCAAAAGAGAACCCTTAGTAGGAAAGAAAAAGACAATTTATAATCAGGTTTTGTTAAAGGGTGTTGTAAGTGCAACTTTATCCATAAGCATTCCTTTTAAGGCATTTTCATTGTCCAAATATTTCAACATGTACATCAGGGTTTATATTATAAAATGGGCTCCTGTATTATTCATTCAAGGCTTAAAGAAAAACATACATCTTAAGATTAAGTGTAGCAGAAAAGAAAAACACAAAAATTCACCACTTTTCTCCTAAGTAACTTAAAATACAAGTCATTTAGCATACATTATTACTCCTTATTGTAATTTCAGGTTTGGTACAGTATCTTTTTCACTTCCTGACATAAACTGTTAAGACAGTGCAGGCTGTAATATTTCATTTGTGAGGTGGCTGCAATTCTGTAATATGCACAGTGATTTTTAAATTGGCTCTTCCCATGCCTTGCATGAAAGGTGCTACATACAAACCTGTTTCTTGAACTCTTTGGTAACCACCAGTTCAAACACTTGGACCAAAATTTCCACATGGCCAGATCTGAAGCACTTTATTAGAGTTCCGGTCCAAAGCTCTTACCCTGTATATTGAATTCTTCAGTGTTTTTTGGGGGTGGGTTGGGTGGGGGGTTAGGTATAGACTTAGAATACAACCAGATAATTAAAAGCACGTCAGGCCCCAGTCAAAAAGGCCCCAGTTAGTTTCCAGTCGGCTGTAATATTTTGTTTGGTATAAGTAGTTTAAGGAAAAAGAGTGACTTCCTACTAAGTTTCTTGATATCTTTTGGAGAAAGTAAAATATTCATGTGGTTATTATCTAGTCCTTTCTTGAAATAAGAAAAGGGGATGAATATAATTGAGACTATTCCTACTTCTGGAGTCTCAAGTGTTCCTTGGTCGTTGCTTTAACTGGGCTTTCTCATGGTCAACCTACTCAGATTCAGTACTTTATAGGCTGCCCTTAGCATTTTCTACTTGAAGCAATAATGTGCTGCTTAAGTTAGCAGGTTCTCTATTTTAGGACATTAGTATCCTGGAGAGGTCAAGCTGTGATGTCATTCACCCTCACTGGGTACCTCCTACTCATTAATTTCAACTTTCAGTAATTGTCCTGGGATGTGTCCTAGTTGTGCAAATTAGAAGCTAGTTAATATAAATCTAAGTTACCCACTACTGTGTATTACCTAAAACATAATTTCTATATTTGTTTTCCATTTATCCACCTAAAAATGAATTTACATTTTTACATGCACGTGTCCCTAGCCTGCCATGATGCCCACTGTCAAGTTGATTCTTCAACCTAGGGAGTCATGATGCAGAGAGCTTTCAAAGTCTAGAGAATAGGTTTTAAATAAGACTGTTGTGCAGTATCTGTATTTTAGTAAGAATCCTTTGTATTTACATTACATAGCACCTTTCATCCAAGAGTTTAAAAGTGATTTCACTTTATAGCATTATTTGGTGGCAAAACCTAAGTTAATGGTGGCTAAGTTAACCAAGTTTCCTAATTTCCATTTAATTTCTGGTCAACTATACATTCTGTCTTTTCATTAATGGTCTTTCTGAAAAGTAGACTTTGAACACAACACTGCTACTGGACTACCAAAAAAAAAAGATATATATATACACGAGAGAGAGAGAGAGAGAGAGAGAGAGAGAGAGAGAGAGAGAGAGAGAGAGAGAGAGAGGGGAGGGGAGAGGGGAGGGGGGAGGAGGGAGGAGAGGAGGAGGGAGGAGAGGAGGAGGAGGGGGGAGGGGAAGACAGGAAGTTAGGGAAGAGGGAGAACACAAGTCTCATGACATCTAGGTTAGTGATAAACACAGTTCACATAAACCATACACGGAAATACAGAATTATTCCAAAAAGATTTTTAGAGCCGGTAACGAGAGCCTAAGAAGTACACTGTTAAAGTAAAAAAGTCAGTATCTTTCTCATTTCAGACCTTTAAGATTATTCTGATATTTATGTTAAATAATGAATTTGCATGAACAGGTATCAATGCATTTTTTTGATTTCATAAGAAAATAAAACTGTGATATAAAATTGGAACTACAAAAAAACTAATGTTTCCCTGGGTTAAATTAATGAAATCTACTTTTTTGTGCTTCTTTCAAATGTTTAAGGTAACAAATGCATACAAATATTTCAAAAGTACCAATAATAGTTACCAACTTTAATGTAACATTAGAAAGGACAAAAACAGAAAAATTCTTATTAAGTGATAACCTTAATGAGTTCCTGGCAAAATGCAGATCATAGTAAATTATTTACATTATTTTTGCCATAAGAAAACTTCTTAAGCAACAGTCAGCTCTCAAGTTAAAAAAACAAACATACATATAACCCAGTACTAAAGAAGGGAAATGAGTTAAAATATAACAGCTTTATCTTGGGAATGCCATTTGCTGGAAAACCACCTTACTAAAAAGTTTCAGAAAAACACTCTACTTAACTTGGATCCACAAGTGAATGCTTAGTGTTGCTTATTGGGGAATATGGAAAGATTAATATTACTGTAAAGTTTTTATAACTCCTATCTCATTATGGATTTTTCAGATTTACCTTATAAACTGAATTTCTTTTTCAGTGCATCAAAATAATTGGCCTAAAAAAAAAAGAATACCAACACATGCAGTCTGCTAACCAAATAAGGCTCTGGCATGCCAAAACAACTTTTTCTGTATCTTGATATACAGTACATTCCACAACAAACTACAGCATTTAATTTAGATTACACAACTAAATATAAATGGCTAGATTTTGGCTAACACTTAGCAGAAGCATTAAGCAAACATGGATAAATTCATAAACAAATGATGAAAGAAGTAGGTGGTTCTTGGGTACTTCTTGAAACCTCAAAACACTTGGTCCTTAGCGAGAGAACATCCTTTATTCAGTAGATCTTAACAGTACAATGTATAGTAAGTCCTAAAACCTTCTAAAAATTTTGGCAGTTGACTCCAGTAGTGCTCCTTGATTCAAGGAAGGAATGAAGGTTTGTGTTTCTTGCCTGCTCTAGTCACGCAGAATTGTATAAAGTCTCCTTAAAGATTTTAAAAAATGATTTCTATAGTTGGGTGTCTTGTTACTTCAGAAATAAAGGCTTCATACTGAGAAAATGAAGGACACTTTTCTCTCTGTATTTAGTTGAAAGGTAGAAAGAAGAAAGAAAATATAAGAAAAGCTTGAAGACGAGAGAGATATAAAATACAGAGCAGCCACTACAAGGACAGCATGCACCAGATATTTCTATAGGAATGAGAGTGATAGAAAGTCAGAGACATGTCTTCTTCACGAGGCATTTAGTTTATCCTCAATTATCAAGAACACTGTGGCAAAGTTGTATTCCTACCACAAAAAAGAAAAGACTTCCAACTGAAAAAGGAATTCCTAAAACATTACTCACTACTAAAATTAAATTTAAATTGAGGGAAAAATAATCCTTAAAGGTTTCCTGTCTGACAGGCAAAAAAGTATGGCAATCAAATAATCTTGCTTTACTAGTTAAGTAGGACAGAAGTCATGAATTAAGCAAGCAATATTTACATCTGTTAATGCAATATGCACTTGTTCTCATACTTATGCTGTTAGTTTGTATAAATGAGACTAATCTCATTTACATTTTGAGCAAGAAACTCACCACTTGGCCCACATGTCATGTAGTGGGTAATAGAATTAGGAGCTTTGTTGCTCCCTAGACCTGCTTTTTGAATTTCTGCTTTCTTGTACTTTGTCCATATCTGCAGGAAAAAAGCATTTCATGTTATTTAATCAAAGGTTAAACATAATACAATTCATGAAGATAAGAAACTAAAGCACTCTCATTGAGTAGGAAAAGGGGGAGGAATCTAACTCTGGGAAATTTGTTAATCTGATAGACATCTTATTAATTCAAGACTGACTTTTAGTTTAAAAGCTACAAATAATATGCTTTCTTAGTGTCAGAAAGGTTTACTTACTATGTTTATTTACTAAATGGTCACATATAGTTGTAAAGTAAAAAGTGATCTTGCATGCAGTGGCAGAAACAGCCACAATGAAATATTTGTATTATTTACTAAGAAAACCTGGGCTTATGGCATATTTTGTAGGCAAGTAATATACCTGCTTACACTGTCAACAGCTAAAATTGTTTTGGTCAAAGGGGACCCAATGTTTAACAGTGGACATTTACAATGTCACACAAATAATATGGGTATAATTTCTAGAAACCTAGGTCAGGAACAGAAACTATGCAGTTTCATCTAAAATTATGGTATTGGGGGCAATACACTGTAATGCCCCCAAAGTATTACAATGGGGGCATCTGTAATACTTTGAACAATAAAGATAAATTTAAAAATAAATAAATAAATAAATAAAATAAAATTAGGGCATTGAATCTCATATAATTTTTCAAATAATCCTTTGGGAAGCCATAGAATTTTTATGGAGATGTCTTAGAAGAAAAACATGCAGCTGCTCAACTGAGTCAGAGTTACTTTAATCTTAAAAAAATTTTTTTTAATTGGGGGCATCTTTGTAAGATTTCATTTATAGAAAATATTGTGTTAATATAGTGTTCTAAGAGACTTTTATGACTACGCAGCTTGTGATAGTTTCTGGGGGAAATCTAGTCTGTATTCTTAGACAATCATCAAGACACATGGACATGGTATGCATGTATCTGTCTTACATGCATAGTGTGTATCTTCTTTTTGAAAATGTGCTGTATATATAACTATAGCCATTTGGGTTGGAAATACTTCTTTACTGTAAATGTAATTTTGTAAAATAATCACAGTTTTTAATATAACAGCACACAATTTCTCAATGTATTAAATTTCAAATTTAGTATTTTAAATTTAAAATGTATGGCCAGATTTATATTTAAAAAGTTGAAACAGTTGAGAAATAAAACTTATCTCAATGTGGAAAAGAAATAATTATTATATTTGCATCATATATGGCCTCCATCTAATCTCATCTGTATTTACCATTAAGTTTTTATTCCTGGGTTATGAAAAAAAAAGGAACGCCAAAAACATTTGAAATGTTAGGACGAAGTATGAAACAAATGACAATAAAACAGATTAATGTATTCACAAAGAAAACATATTAGGTGGTACTAAAAAATATGAAAATTTTCTGATTGCCTGCCTGCTTTAGCGCTAGTTTTAGTAATAGCTGGCTATAAGAAAAGAAGTACAGTCAAATACATAAATAGAAGGGGCCTAGTTTCTGAAATGATCTTGTGTTACAAAAGGATACAAATTTCATTAAGCAAAGATTCTCTAGATTGGTTTCTTTGGTTCAATTAATACAATAATTAATATAACAACATGTAGTAAGCAGTAATTTCCTTCATCTTTAGAAAGTCACATTTCAAAGCATTCCTTTCAGATGCCAGGCTGTTATTATCAGAAATACTTAGGCTAAATCAAAATGGCAAAAATATTCCAGAGACAGAGTGAAGATACACTCCTCCAGAGATAAGTGAGAGTTAGGAGTTTTTATTTTTTTTTTATTCTGGGAGATTCAAGTTTAGCTGATTCTGCTTTAACAGTGCTATGACCACAGCAAGAAATTTTAAAGTTAATGACGCCAAAGTTAGCAAATATTTTCTCTGTCTTATATGGTTATTTTTTAGCTATGAGTCGTATTCTTAGTTCTAAAATTTGTTCTACTAAAAACATACCTATTTGTTTAAATGGTTACAAATCCTAATATTTTATTTTAGCACAATGTACTCATTTTAGAAAATTGTTTTAAGGATAGACATATAATTTAATAATAAATTATAGAATTATAGAAGTAACGATCTTCATTCACCACTTTGTAAACTTGCTAGCCTTTTTAACAGAAGTAAAAATGCAAATTTCCAACACATTGAGTATGATTGGTTTATTTCTCTTTAACTCTATATAAAAAAAAGAACTAGAAAAACTGTGTTAACTGATTCCAAGTAAAAAAAGGTAATCTTGAAAGAAGATGAAGAAAAGTGCAGAAAAGAAATAGCATACATACAAATGCTCCTAGTCACTGTATAAGTCACATTTAAACTTGATGGGGTTTTTAAGAATTACGCTAACTTTATTAGTATTAACAATTCTTAAAATCTGAACAATTTTATAAATATGGGCAGTAGTTAATATTTGCTACGTAAAGTATTGAGTTATTAGCTATTTTTTTGAAAATAAAACAGGACAGAAGGCATAATTAAATGGCAAAAGAAAATGATTTTTTTTTTTTACATACTTTCCTGTACATGTGCAATATGTAGTGCACATTCTGGAAATAAAAGAAAGGAATGAGAAGGAGGAAGGGAGAAAATGAGCATTCTTTTTTGGAAGCAACAAAGTATGACCTGGAACTGCTTTCTTGGTAATTATAGCATGCAACTATCTTAACATGCTTCTAAAACTAACACTCTCTTATCAGGTGACAAGAAATGTGAAGGAGGAGCATGTATTGTGTTAAGGGTTTTAAAGTCATGCAGAAAATGTACAATGCAATTAATATTCCATGCAGGCTTTGGTGTGGTTACACATTCATATTTATATACAAGCTATCATGTACAGCCAAACACTACGCCACAATTTGAAAATAAAAATATGAACCTTGCCAAATACTTTTCAACAGCAGCTCTTCAAGTCAGATTAGAGAAGCATAGTGCACATCAAATGACATAGTATTATACTGCGCAGTTCTGATCACACACAACCATATTCATACCAAACAGTCTGATTATCCTCAGAAACCACCAATGCAGCTTCTGTATCACCAGGACAGAGGCATGCGGGAGTGATAAGATTATTGCTCTCCACAGAAGACTGTGGGTTACTGTTACCAGGGTTCTGATTATCAGAAAACTGTTCATTATCTTTCTGTGCAGCTTCATCCAAAGAGGCAGAAGCCTGGTCAGTTACTCTGGTGACTGGTCTGGGAGGTAACCCACTAATGTTACTAACTAACTCTGTATTCAGGGATAAAAATGGCGGAGATGGATGAGTAAATGACTCTATGCTATCTTTAGCTGATATTACAAATATATCATTAGACATATTAATAGTGGCAAAAGTTTGGTTTAGAAAATGTGACCTTTCTGTTGTTGAGTTTCTAGCCTGGGCATATAGAGACTCAGGCACATCTGTAACTAAATCAATTTGTGCATGAGAACCTGCAGAAAGTGTTGGGCTGTGAAGTGTATGGGAGGACCACTGGTGTAAACGGTACTCACTAGATGCTGCAGTGATGTTGCTATCAGCAGTAGCTGGTGATGAATCAACTGAAACAGGTAGTCTACTGTCCTTGGTCAAAAAATCATGGATGCTTGTCCTTCGAGTAGTTCCTTCGGCAGTAGAGATCACACTGCTTGCACGAGGTAAAGTGGCATAAGGATTACTATCTTTTGATTGTCGTGACAAAGAAGATTCTTTTACTAATTTTATCTTTCCTTGAGTGCCTGGAGTAGGTTTTCCTGGAGAACTAATAAAGTAGGTATCTTCAGTCTTTCGAGGACCAGGTCTCACAAATTGTTCAGGCTTAGTTGTCCGTCTATCATAGAAGTCTCCTGGAGTTTTTCCACTTACTGACCTGGCCAGACCACAGCTAACTGGTTTGCTTTTTCCCAAAAAGTCAGAAGAGACAGACAAACTTTTCATTACTTCATCTAAAAGATTTTCTTGACTTGAGGACTTTATCTGTTAAAAAACAAAGCAGATTAATGAATAGCAGGCATGCTTTTACTTTCCTGATATATTAGACTGTATAATATAAAATCGCCAGAATTCCCACACACTCTTTTACTTTAAAAAAGCTCTGAAGTTCAATCAGAGATATTTAACTTATAATGCTAATCTAAATTACGGTCACCTGTAAAACTAACCTGTATTGAGGTAAGCTTGTTGCTTTCTTCCAAAAACTGTTGTAGAGTAACAACTTCACTTCCAGGGGAACCAGTTTTGATCTTGTGATGTGCTCGACTCTCTAATGTTTCAGGCATTTTGTGCTGGAGCACTGGACTTGATCTGGTCTGTCTTTTCAAGTACTGGACTGGACTGCTACCACTGCTGGACCAAGCCTCATGATCATGAAGCAGGCTAAATTCTCCACTGCTATGGCTTTGTGGCCTGCTTTGGATATTAACCGCACCTGCTTTTGGAGTAAACGGGGTGTTAAGAATTGAGTAATAGAAATGAGATTAAAACTACGTAAGTAATAAGATTTTTTTACTGGATTCTTATAAAGAGCCAAACTGACTTTCAAGCTTTACTGAGAAATGCTTAGTAAACTGTTTCTCTTTCACCTACCTAACAACTGCCTGATTATTTTGCCTACCATAGACTTCCTTACCAGTCTACCATAGCCTGCTTCTGTATTTTGAAAATTTGACAAATATAAGCACCACAAGAGCAAAGACTTGCTTTCACCACCATACCCAGAGCCTAGACATATAAATATATAGGCACTTAATGCATCTGATGAGTAAATGAATGAATAAATGGGTAATACATTTTTTTAAAGTTGATGTTCAAATACAAGCTGACCCTTGAGTAACATGGATTAGGGGTGCTGACCCCCCCATCTGCATATATTCAAGGGTCAACTGTAAATAAAATACCTCACAATTTAGAACAAAACATGATCATATGAAGTTTAAGTTACTTTAGGATGTTAAAACCAAAAACTATTCTAAATGCTAAAAATTCTAATGCTGTGCCTTTCTATGAAGTCTTTACTCCTGACTTAAAGTTTTCTCTGTTCATCCTTAATAACCTTAAAGAAAAATTTTTTAAATTTAAATAGGCATATAAGGAGAGTAAATTGAGACATGATGTAATGACTTAGAAAGTTCCAGTAAAAAGTAAAATCAAATACGCAGTATTTTATTCTTTATTTAATGTCTGAATCATCTGATTGTTCATGGGTTCCACTGTTGGTATGGTGGCTACTCAGTTGAGGCTGAGCAACAATATAGAATGCAAATTACTAGTGCTGGTAAAAAAAGCTACCTAAAGTTTATGCTATTCCTTCAGAATGCTAATTCATTTTGATCAAAAGCAAACTGTATAGATACAGTGTTCAGATAGAAAATGCAACTTTCTATGGTTTCCTAATCACAAGAAAGTAAAGTAGACCATGAAATAATTTAGAACAAGTTATGTAATAATTTTATAGAAATAAGAGTTTCTTAAATTTTCAAATACTTCTTCATATTTTCAGACTACATTTTCCTACTGGATATACAAACATGATTATAAAAATTTTTTTAATCTCTCCTTTAAATCATATTTTTCAGATCACAGCAACAAAGTCACAGCATTAATGATAAAAATAAAATGGAGACAAAAGGATTTTATAATACAAAAAGCAATAGAACAAATGCACTGAAAATAATCTGACAATTCTGTACTGTAGAGAATAGTATTTTAACAAAGTCTTGTAATCTATTAAACAATTACAGAAGCTGACTGGCAGTATACCTTAAAGAAAAACGGTAGTCAAGGCTTCCAGATGTTATATAAAAACCTTAGCTTGCCAGGTTATAACTCCCAAATAATTGGTCATAGCATCTGAAAGCTGAGAGCTCAATGTAAACTTATAGTTCTTTCTCAGAACACAAGAAACCAAATTGAACTCATTGTTTTCAGGGTACCTGGAAATTTTGACTTTAAAAAATAAGTAAAAACTGATATTTTAATTTTGACTTTCTTACGAAGAATTTTCAAAATGACTGGGCAGGTAACAGGAATTAGAATTTTTCGTCCTGTCTTCTTTAAGTGAATAAGAAATATTATGAATTTATTCTTGGTTAAGAAGATACCTAAAGCCGTCACCTTTTAACTATCTAAACTAAGACCTCTCATTATATCTTATTTTATTTGGTGAAACAAATAAACTAGTCTTTTTTTCAGAAAAAAAAAAAGAAAAACAAACAAAAAACCTTACCTTGGAATACATACTTAAAAATTAAGGAAAAAAAAAAATCTTGAAATAATTTTTAGATAAGCTATATACACCCACTCGGCTCTTGTTACACATATATACACATATACAATACACATACACAACTGCCTTATCAAATTAAAAAAATATTTCATGGATAGATTAAGTATATGTAAAACACTTTCTATAATGTGAGTTCAATGTACACGCACCATGAAAAAATTAAGGACAACCATTTTAATGACCAAGACAAAACGTAAGTAAAATAAGACCTACATATATTTTTGAAGTATAAAGATTATAATAAAACTACTTTATCTGTGAAAGATAAAAAATGGAAACCAAAATAACTGCTCCTGTTTTTACATTTATGTACACTGAAATACATTTGTATTACAATGTTAAAAGTATAAAATATTCCAAACAGGTGATTTGGATTTCACACTTTACCCCAGAAACTTCATCAATCTCCCTCTTAAATCTGGAAATGGATGGAACATATGAATTAATTTACCTACAGCATACCTTTGATTTCATGGAGTGAAGCATTGTTATTGCTATTGCTAGTGGATGTCCTGCCACTATCAAGGCTGGCTGGTCTCGAAGCTAAATGAAAAAATCAGGAGACAGTGTGATAAAACTTCCAGCTGATGACCCTGAATTTCACATTCTGATCACAGAATGCTTTGAGGAAGCAATCATGCATACTTTCACACATTGAGCATGCCCACCAACAGCTGAATAGTATAGATTAGAGAGCAAGGACATTTCCACATAGTTCAGTAAGACACTAGAAGAGGACACTTCTGAACCAATAGTTGAAATTCAAAGAAAAGAAGATAAATTGCATATTTAGATTTGAATATGATTTCTACAAAGATACTAGGACTGTTTTAGATGAAGAGAGTGAGTGACATGCGAAAAAAAAGTGCTAATGATTAGGTACAACAGATGAGACAAGGAAGCCTGCACAGTGCAGAGATGCCACAGAGGAGGAATATGAGCATCAGCAGTTAATGTCCTATAGTTCTATCTGCACAAGGGAAACAACTGCACAGCTAACACGGCCCTATCCTATATCTTAAAATCCTGCTTACATACGCAATTCCATTAACATGTTATCCATTTATTGTTAATAACTTAGTTTGGTAAGATGATTTTCCAGATAGAAATTTAAAAACCTTTTCAGCCTAACACTGCAGAAAATGTGGTTTCTTAGAGTTCATATTTTTCTAAACCAATGGTAAAAATTAACTTAAAACTTATACCAAAATGGCAGCAAAATTACCTTTACTCATTATGCAGGCATACTTTATAAATGACCTTGACTAAAAGAGACTATTTAGATTAAGTGGTAACCTTAAAGGGGACAAAAGGAAGTATTAGGTTTGAAGAACTGGCAGAGGTATGAGATGCAGGTTAGATAAAACATGCTCGCTGGCAATGCACATTCAGATTCAATGCGACATTCTATATGTAACATGTATTCTCTAAATAAAGTTCATATCTTACCATGAACTCTTGATCCCGTACTAGAATCATCACTAATACCTTGTGGACTTATATCTTCAAAGGATGTAGCATCTACATAAGATAGCAAAATGGATATAAAAGTATTTAACAAAAAAACCCATTATAAAATTTTATTTACTCAGAATATGGAAATTCTTTTTCAATCACATAATACATCTCGATTTAACATATTTCACAGACTCAATCAAAAACTGGAACTGGGAGTAAGAAATAGAATAAGCTCTGATGAGAGTTTACTCGCCAATGAAACAGTGTCCGTGACCCTGCAAAGCAAAGCAAGAGCCTCGGCTGTTCTACATGGTTTTCTCTGTTTGAAGTTGTATTATTTTCAGGTTTTTTTGGTGTGTTTTTTTAAAGTTCTTATCATTCTCCTTTTCTCTCACTTTACTTTTACTTTTCTTGTTAGTTCATTAGCTACTTACTATCAAAGACCTAGGAAAAATTTTAGTTATTTGTATGTCTTAACTTTTTTGAAATGATTTGAAAATTCCCTCAAATCAAAGCCAGATTGTTTTGATAATTATTTCAGGTTGTTGCTGTCAAAAAAAGTACACATGGGAAAGTCAAATTAAAATTCCTGTTGCCAACAGTTCCACAACAGTGCAAATAGCAGACGGCCTATACCTTTATTATTAACCAACTGCTTGGATCTGAAGCCTGTAGAAGAGTTGACAGTTGAAAAGTTGATAGCTGTAGTAGAGAAGGCCATAGCTCCCAATTCTTTCCTCCTTTTACCCGTTGAAATATCATCAGGAACCTCCAAATTCTCAGTACTACCTGTCCACTGTCCTCCTGCTAGGACCATGGACTGCACCAGGTCATTCATGGCTGGGATGCAAATGAAAGCAAATGAATCAGCATGGTTAATGTTTTTGCTCTTATTTCTCTTTTGTATTATAAATGATCTGGGGGAGTTTTCCTAAAGATTAACGCAAGTGAAAATCAAAAACTATAACCACAAGGTAACTCGAATTATGACATGCATTCAGCTGGATGAAATGAATAGGCCAAAGGCTGATAAATTTCAGTAAATATTTTATCCCATCTCTACCCCCTTTAAAGACAGGAAAAGGAATTTTACTCTGTACAACTGCCATGCTTTTGTGCAGTGATATGCAATATAATTAGCAGCCTTCACAATGTGGTTTTGTGGTGACAAAAATGGAATGAAAAAGGTAAGATGGAGAGCAGTTCTTATATAGCATCATTATTGAAAATGATAAAGAGTCCTTGGTCAGAGCAGGTTACTGAAGAAATTATTCATTTAATCAATCAAATAAGTATACCATTCGATAAAAACCTGAAAGAGACGATAGTCAAAGTGACAGACATTTAATGTGATTATGTAATTACCCATTCCACTTTTTTAAAAAAAGGAAACCAGAATATTATTATATAAAGAATGACAAACATTTTTAAGGGTTACAGGCCATTTTATTTATTTATTTATTTATTTAATCTAGAGTAAATTAAGGAAATAAATTCCTAATGCTAAATGTTTTGTTATATTTTAAGTAAATTTCTTTGGGGAAAAAATCTCTAATGGCATAAAAAATTAGTTTTTTTCTGCCAACTTTTAGAAACCACTGGAAATTTACAAGTGTATTATTACATGTACGACTAAACATATACATGTATATGTATGTATCAGTGAACATACATATAATGCTAATTCAGTGCCAGTTTTGGAAAAAAAACCTCTCCCAGCTCCTTGTATTAGAGGAAGACTGCACTTTGTAAAATAAGAAAATCGGCACAGTCCAGAGAAACGTTAGTGAAAATTAGTAATGGAAGCCAATGTAGTCAACTGAAAGAAGCTGAACTGTCATAAAGTCTTACACATGGAACGACGGTAGCAGGCCTTCATTTTGTCTTTATCCTTCGGTCTGTTCCTCAAAAAGGGCAGTCTTTTCAGTGCAACCACTTTAATGTCAGAGCATGAGGAAAAACAGAAACAGAAAAATGAAACAGAAAAAAGGGAGAAGAACAGATGGGAGTTAAATGTTGAAATTAAGGACAGAAATGAATGTCTGAGTTTCAGCTTATGTATGCTATATTAAAGCTACTATTCTCGTGCTGCTGAGTGATAATGAAATATGAAATAAGCACTCTGATACTTTAAAATACTTGGAAAAGCACTGAAGACAATGATGAGGAACATATACTTTGAAAGCTTGGATTAGCTAAAGTCCTATAAATACAGGAACTGGTTACAATTACTTATGGAACAATTGTCCTAGTTAAGTTGTAAATGTCTACCTTTAAAATTAGGGCTATTGCCTGGCCGGCCGTGGCTCAGCAGTTGAGCATTGACCTAGGATCCAGGAGATTGCAGTTCGATTCCAGGTCAGGACACATGCCCAGGTTGGGAGCTCGATCCCCAGTCGGGGGCTGGCAGGAGGCAGCCAATCAATGACGACTCACTCATCATCGATGTTTCTCCCTCCCTCTCTCTCCCCCTCTCCTTTCCTCTCTCTGAAATCAATAAAGATATATATATATATATTTTAAAAAGTTATAAAATTAGGGATATTGGTGGGCCACAGAGTATATGTGATAAAAATGTACAAGGCTTTTCAATCCTCTATTTTCTTTAATTTTTTAAATTATAAGGCTTTACAGAAAAAGTAATTTAGGCAAATGCACATAAGAATATTTTAGTAATACATATCACCAAAAACTAGAGTGCCCAGGGGATATTTAAAACAATCTAAAGAAGCTTCTAAAACTTTCATTAAAAATTTTCAATACTTTCTTAAACTTTAAGAAATAGAGAATTGCTTCTTGGTTTAAACTGAATTCTGGTGCATTATTTAGTAGTGCCATGGAAAAACATATTCTTTTGAACAGTCTTTCAAAAGATGAAATGAGCAATTACATTAAATTTCATTTTACAAAAAGTTGTCTGGGGAAAGGGGAAAAAAGAGAGTATTTTGACTGTAGTAATAAGTGCTAGTACTAAGTCCTCATAAGGCTAAAAGATACAAAGGCATCCTAAAGCAAGCAAAAATAACCAAAAAAATAAGTATATATTACATTTTTAGATATTTTGAAGGGCTTTTGCAGTTAGATTATTAAAAAATATAAAAGATAACCCTATGCAAAAAAATTTTGTGAATGAAAATGAGGGTTATAACTACAGTAGAAGTCATTAGCACAAAAATAAAAAATGTTCACTAGAGTCACTAACTTTCTTAAACTACATTTTAATAAAATTTAAATACAAAAAGCCCTAGCTGGGTGGCTCAGTTGGTTGGAGCATCATCCCACAAACAAAGAGGTCATGGGTTTGATACCCAGTTGGGGCATGTGCGGGGAGGTAATCGATTGATGTTTCTCTCTCACATCAATGTTCCCCCTCCCTCCTTCCTCTCTCTCTGTCTAAAAATCAATTAAAACAAAACATCCTCGGGTGAGGATTAAAATTTTTTTTTAAATAAATAAATACAAAAAATGTTACACCGTTTTGAAACTACAATTCAGGTGCTAGGGAAACAACTTGCATAAAGACTTAAAAACATATTGTGCACAGCTTTAATAACTATGCTCTTTCTCATGGTTTCCCATTGTCTTGTAAATAATCAAAGTTCTTCTGACAAACTGTCAAGAATCATTCTTAAGGAGAATGCAATGTATATACAGCTTTTTAATTTACATATTTGATTGCCATTAAGAATAGTCATGATTCATTTAAAAGCTTTTAATTTTACCTATTTCTTTTCTAGCTTTATATAAAACTACTTTCAATGATTAAAAAGAAATGAACTGAAAGCAATGTAAAAATGGACACTTAGCTAAAACAAAGTTGAGTGGTTGCAGCATGCACATGCTGTCTTGTTTAGATACTTTCTTTTTCTGTTTTCAACTGTTTTCCAAAGACTGCTTTATTGACAGCCCAGACACTCTTCCAAAGGGACAGGACAAAAGGAGTTTCAAGTTTGCCAGTGGCAGAATGTGATCTTTCTTATGGCAATTAGTTTTTAGATACACAACATTCTTTTCCCAAACCATACTGTAATTTAAAAAATTAACTATACTCACTACCATTTCTCATTTAATAAAATGTCAGATATTTTATACCTAAAGATAGAGATAAAATTAAATTATTAAATTATCTGGAAACATTTTAAGGAAAACTTGATCTCTCTACAATACTTAGAAGTTTCATGCAGATTTGGCTGATAAAACTAGGTAGCAAGAGACCAATGTAACAATAATCTTATGGGAGGATACAGAATTAAACAAATTTCTTGAGCCTACTATATAAATACACATATGTATATACACACATGTATGTATGAATATGTACATATGTATGTATATGATTTGTTGCAATGGGTTCTATTTGCTAAGGTACTGAAGTTGCATTCTGAAATATACCCTATAATGAATGTCTAATCTCCTACACCTGAAAATACTGCCTTTTCAGAGATAATTCCCGAGGCCAAAACACTGTCTATAGTTTTTTGACAGTTGTCCATATGGAGTGTCTACTCCTAGGGGAAGTAGTAGCTGTTTTAGCCTGCTATTTACTTCAAAAGAATAATAGTGAAATATGTGTGTGTGTGTGTGTGTGTGTGTGTATGTATATGTATATATATATATATAAATCTGTTTTTAAAATGTAATGACTCTGGTGATAAAGTGAGTGGATTCATAATATACTGTTCACATATTTTATAGGAACACTGACAGTCAACTTCTTGGACATCTTCTATGGGCCTAGGATTGGATTCTTTTCTTCCTCTTAAAATACACTTCTTTAGGCTTTTACTTTGCTCTTGCTGTTTAGCTAAGCACACTAGTAATGAAATTAAGAGATTATGAATTATATAGAGCACGTTATGATGTGAAATTATTATGTATTTGTAATTAAAAACATTAAATCACAAGTTTATACACAAATTCATATCTCCTCACCTATTTTAATCAATCCCTTATATCAAGCACTCCCCCTCAATAATTTTCATAACCTTCAATTGTTTCTAAATCTTTGAATAGCATTTTCTTCAAATTCATACCTATTTCTTTGCTTTGCCCACTGTAACTTTGTTCCAATTTAATAGCAGAATATAAGTAAAACTTTATTATAAAATGCCTTATTATTCTACTTTGTTATAATTATGAAAATGAGCTCTTGTAAATATTTCTCACTTGCTCCTCATAATCACCCTGTTAAGTAAAACACAAAGGTGAAATGCCTGTTCATATTAACAGAACTAGCAAAAGGCAGAGGTATTCTGGCTCTTATTTCAATGTTCTTTCTATACTGTATTACCTCCCTGGCCAAATGATGGTGTTCTGTGTATGGGATATCTTTAAACACACAATATAGAAAATCATGTGGTTATGCATTATTGTAGTATGCAATGAATTTTATAATTGTATGGAGTTAAAAAGAAATGTGTTAATTAGACTATTATCTGAAAGGACTGTTGAAGTTATTTTTAAAAAATTTTTAGAGAGTATTCTAAAACAATACTAGACATCACAAATGTTTAAAGAGTTTAAGCACTCACTGCTGCTCTTCTTGGTCCCCAAAGTTTGGCCATCTTCTAAAGAGTTTGAACCTACTGAAGAACTATCTTGACTATCTTGATGCGGGAGTTGAAGAAATCCTTCACCGGAGTCTGAGCGGGTAGGTGTTAATGTTAGAGATTTCTGACGCTCCCGATTAATATCCTTCTTAGACTTTATCAATTTTCTCATTTTTAAAGTAATCCAGTTGCCTCTCCTGACAGAATAATTTAAAAAGTTCTTATCAGTCTAAAATTCAACATATAAATCCTTCACAAAATTGCAAGTTTAAAATATAACTTTCTTTTTTCAGAATAAAAATGAGTAAAATTTGGTTAACAGTACCTTCTTGGAGGAGATGGCTCATAAAATTTGTACTGATCCATAATTTTCTCTTCTAATTTCTCCTTTTGTCGTCTTAATTCATTTAACTTATCACTATAAAAATAAAAATTAAATTTTAGGACATGCATATTTTGTATAGTTATAAATGATATTATTAAGTTATTCTGTGACTATGATCTAACTTCTCTCCAAAACATGAACAAATACAAATACCATAGTTGAAAACTAAGAATTTATTAGGTAGTAACAATGGATTTTTTTCCCAAGTTTCTCCTTTTAAATTTACAACTTACTTAAATAAAAGGATGTAGGATTTAAAGTTTCAATTCTTCAATAGGGTTTGTTTGAAAAATTTTTTCCATGATACAATCCTATCATGACAAAGGAATTCTCTTAACATCTTTTTACAGCTATTAAAAAAACATTATATCAACATTTATTTTTCCCCTATTTTTAGATCACTTGTGGAAGGAAGGGTGATTATAACTTATATAGATAAAAAAATAAAATGAACAGTTTGCTTACAATTACAAATATAATCTTGCAACCACATCTCTATGCAAACAGATGTTTTCCTTTATAGCAGAATTATTTAGACTTAAGTTACCTGTAGAGAATTATTTCCTGCCTTCAGCAATATATGAATATACCAGTTTCACCACATCTCAGTCTCACTTTTTTGTTCTTGGTAGTATATATTATATAGGGAAAAATCACAGATCATAGACTAAAGTAAAAGTAAAATAAACTCTAAAAAACTGTCACTTACAATGAGGAAGGCATGAGGTGATATAAAGATGACTAATAAGTAGCCCAGTTCTGCTTACAATATAATAGTAAAGATAAATACGTAAATGTCTATTATAATCCAAGGTAATAGCAGTGCCAAAATAAAAGTACAATGGGAGTACAACAGGAACTTATAAAAGAGAAAATATTTCTATCTCAGATAACCAAAGAAAAGCCTCATGTCCCTAGCTGGTGTGACTAGGTTGGGAGGAGTGTCATCCAGTAACACCAAAAGGTTGTGGGTTCTATTCCTGGTCAGGGCACATACCTAGGTTGCCGGTTCGATCCCTGGCCCAGGTCAGAGCTCGTATGGGAGGCAACCGATCAATATTTCTCTCTCACATCGATGTTTCTCTCTACTTTTCTCTTTCTCTCTCTCCTTCCCTCTTCCCTCCCTCTCTCTAAAAATGAAAATGTCTTCAGGTGAAGATTAAAAAAAGAAAGAAAGAAAAGAAAAGCCTCCTGAAGAACAGAGCCACATTGGATAGACTGAAAAGGAAAGACAAGAAAAGTGAATTAGGCAGTTTAGCTGAGGGGAAGTAGTGAGGGAGTTTTGGGTTAAGATTTTGCTCACGAGGAAACCACAATTATTGAAGGTTTCATTATAAAGTGACATTATAAAATGTTTGCTTTAGGTACCTTAACTCAATGATAGAAAGGATATGCCAGAAAAGATGGAGGTAAAGAAAGCATTCAGAAGGCTAATGGATAGTCTAGTTGAGAGGTAAGGTTAAATTAGGGTAGTGGGAACTGAAGGAAACTGTTTTGAGAGTATATGGAAGAAGATGCTTTATGAACAGAAGTTGCCAAAAGTTATACCACAGCACAAATAGCAGAAGGCCTAAACCTCCCAATTCTTTCCCCCTTTTTCATGTTGAAGTAATATCAGGAACCTCCAAATTCTCAGTACTACCTGTTCTTTGTCACTCCTGCTAGGACAATGGGGCACAAGCATTCAGGCAGAAATGTCTGACATGCAAGATGGATATTTTAACTTAAATTTGATAAGTCAGGATACTAATTTTGAAGTCAAAATATAGGTAAAATCACTGAAACCCTGGACATGAATTAGTCACCAAGGGTCAGAATACTAAGATAAGCTTTGGATAATGCCTCTGCTTAACAGACAGGAAACTCAAATACCAAGAGCTTTAGATATACTCGCTGCTTAAACTAAAATACCTCTTATGTCAGAGAGTAAAGGTATACATACCCCTGAAAGGATTGAAGGTGTAGTCCAAAGTGGCCAGCCGCAAATGTGAAATTTCTTTGAGGTTTTGCATTTATATTAAAAATTCATGCAAACTCTGCCTTTGCTCCATGTGTATGAATATAATGTTCCCTGCCCCAAATTTTATAATAAAATTAATGCTTCAAAAAATGTATAATGTATCCTGGTTTCATATATACCCTGGCTTGCCATCATGTACATCATGACATTATTTCACTTACTCCTTAGGATAATCCTAGAAGTAGGTATTATATCTATATTTTGGAGAAAAAGAAACCAATGATCAAAGAAGTGAAGTAACTAGTCTATGGTCACATAACTAGTGATTGGAAGAATTGGGATTTGAATTTCAGGAGCTGATTTCAACATCTGTGCTTCTATTATACTGTGGTGCTTCTCATCTAGTGACAAGAGGAAGATAAGAATTTAGTAAAGGTAGATCGTGGTGTAATACAGACTACACACTGAGCTGCCCAGGCAAAATCCTGATTTTACCAGATTCCTCCTCTCTCAATGGAGACACAACTTAGCACTCATTAAGCTCTGTCAATTCTATTTCTCACATCTCTCTCGTATTTCATCTCAAATACCAGTGCTTGTGAATTATTTTTCATTAGATTATTACACCAGCTTTCCTAAAACTTATTTCTTGTCTCTATTCTCAGAATCTCCAATCCATACTCTAAAATGCCATCAGTGGTGGGGTTTTTTTAATTGCAGACCTGATCATATTACTCCCTTGTTCAAATTTTTCAGAGACTCCTTTGTATGGCACAGAAATACCTTTGAGAAGTTGCTCCTGTATGAAAATTTATCCCCTTCTCTGTTGCTCCTCCTTCCTCAATTTTGCTCCAACAAGAAAAATTACTTTTTAGATCCTGTAGCATGCCATAACACACTTTCCTCACACTGCTGTGTTTCACAACTGCTGCTGTATTGGCCTTGTATGCCTCCTCAGGTGAACTCCTACTGAACCCCTAAGTCTCAGCTCAATCAATTTTGGAAAGTCAACCTTGCCTCTCCCAGACTAAGGATGCTATATTTCTATGGCCTCCTGTGCATATCTCCATTATGGCAATTATTTGTATTTCTCACTTAATATTACTAGTTCTTTAAGAGCAGTACCCATGTTTTCATGTTAGTATTTCTGGTTACTAGCATACAGCCTGAAACATAAGTACTCAAAAAAATATATGTTGAAATAATGATGTTGAAAAAGGAAAAAAGTAGAGTTTTCTCTGTCACCAGAAATTGCAATGATAAAATCATGTGTAATATTTCAGAGTGCAAAATTATTTGGTACCTACATGTACTGTCTTTGCTCAACATGAAAAAGATCCTTGCTTTCCATATTCTGCTCCAACAGTGTTCTGTTCTGCAGCATTAATGTCTGAATTTGATCTAGTAGATGTCGATTTTCTTCTTCTAAATTTCCTTTAAGTTGACTTAGCAACTGTTCAAACACAAAGTTATTTTTTAAAATATCAACTTTTACATATAACATCAATCACCCAAAACATCTGAAAAATAGAGCACTTCAGACTTATGTCCCTTGCTATTTGAACAATTAGATGGTCACATTTTTACCAGAATGTGAGTGATTAGTTTGGTAATAATGACAGCCAAAGAATTGGGTTATGTGCTGTGCATATATATATTTTCATAGTTCTCATAAACACTGGGTTTAACATAAATAACTTATCCAGTTCCAAAAACACTGCTTTCTTCAAAATTGTTTACCTTATAGTCTGAAAGCTAGATTCAAATCTCTGGCCTTCTGTTTAAGTAGCTATGAAACATGGACAAGTTAGTTAATTCTCTGAGCTTCAATGACCTCATCTATAAAATGAGGATAATAATTCCCATCCTGCAAGATTTTTGCAAAGACTAAATAACAGATGTAAAGTACCTGGTGTTATGCCTATGGCATGAAATAGATACTTAATAAACCTCATTCTTCCCCCAACAAGGAGAAGGAGTCAAAGTGATGGTGTGACAGTTTCAAGCCCAGGCCTCAGGAGGCCTTATGTGCCTCCGCTCAGTCTCTGGGAATCCTGCTAGAGGATGAGTAATCAGTGAAGTATGCTAGTGGGGCCACCCTAGAACCAGCCAGCCCTCAGAGCACATGCCAGCCAACTACCTGCAGATGCAGGAGCAAGTACTGCTAAGATCAACTGATACTGGTCTACACAGCAATTCATGTATCAGCACATCTGCTCAACTGACTTACAGACTCATAAGGCTTGATCGTTAAAACAGAGATGGCTTTTGTCTGGTTCTCACTATGTTGTGAGAAAGCCCAAAACAGCCCATGGGTAGAGACCACATGGAGAGGAAACTGATACCTCCAGCTGATAGGCAGCATCAACCACCAACATGCACTCAGCCTTTCAATCTTGCAGCTGAGGGCCCAGCTGCAAGTGGAGCAGAGGCAAACTGGGTCTCTTCTTTGTACATGTACAAATTCCAACCCACAGAAATCTGTGAGCATAATAAATGCTTGTTTTATACTACTAAGTTTTGGGGTAATCTGCTACACAGACATATATAACAAAACACTGAAACACTATCTATTTCACTTGTTATATTTATTGTCTGTTTCCTTCCACCAGAATATAAACTCCACAAGGGGAGAGATTTTTACTTCTTTGGTTTAATATCAGGTGGTCAGTAACATTTTTTCATTAAATGGGACATGATTTTTACAATTTTCAAAATATCTGAACATACAAGTTTAAACTAATAGTAAAAAAAAAACCCCTGAAATTAATAATAAAGGAAGTTTTTCTGAATTACTTGTGAATTTCAACGATCTCTGACCAATTCTTTTAGAAACACCCCACTAAATATATACTGCTGGTCGTTATACTACTACCGTTTAGTTTTTATATGTGACTGGATGCCTAAAGGGACACAGTGATTAAACTTTTTACAGCTCACCTCACACTGGTTATTTAGCTTGGTAGATGTAATGTCCAACTGCTGGTATTGTTCCTTTAGCTTTGAAAATTCAGCTTCTAATCTTGTTTGTTCCAGTTTGGAATTATTTAGAAGACTTTTCAAGTTTTTATGGTCAGTTTGTAAAACTTCAGTCTCTTTTAAAAGCTGATTATATGTATGATTCAACCTATAATTAGAAATCATAATAGAAATAGAATCAGATTCTCTTAAAAGCTTTCATTGTCATTTACACAATGTGAAAATGCTATAAATCACATTCAGAAATACTTAGAATATAAAGAATTCTTTTGCCAGTTACTAAACTGATCAAGAATCAGTTTCTATTTTTAAAAACTAGATTTTTAAAAAATTAAGTACTTTTTCCCCTTGAAATAAAATCTTTCAGTATTTAAATATGTTGAAGATGTAAAGATATGCAAAATATTTAAAGGACAAAAGAGAAAATGACCAATCCAGTTTTGATTTCATAGATAATTTAAAGATTCTAAAATTCAACAAAAAAAATTCAAGAAAAATCACATCAAAAGAATTAATCAATCCAATATGGCAAATGATAGTCTATCAATCTGCTGTCAGATAACTGAGATGTTCAGGCTTAAATCAAATTTCAGTTACTGAGATTTCTGCAGTTGTAGGAAATTATCCATATATATGCAGTCCCTAATTATTGATAAATTTTTTTTTTGGTAAAAGTCAAAGTATATCCTTTTCTTTTTCTTTCCACAATTAAACCTTCAGAACAAGGTCCACTGATCTCTAAGGGCAGTGATCAGCAAACTTTTTCTGTAAAGGGCCAGGGAGTAAACAAAATACCTCAGGCTTTGTGGGCCACATGCAGTCTACAGCAAAGCTCTTCCTTTCTGTTTTCCCAACCATTTAAAATGTAAAAATTGCTCTTAGTTTGGGGGCTGTACCGAAACAGTCTGCATGCTAGATCTGGCCTAATGAGCTGGCTGTAGTTTACCACCTTTTATCTTATGGCATTAAGATCGGAAGCTCACAAGAGGAGGAGGCAGCCAAACAAAACAAACGTTTGCTCAGGATGCACTTTTTCAGAACTTCTCATAATTTACTTCAACTCATTCCCTGAAGAAACTGAGTAGGCTTACAAGAATTATAAATAATAAAATAATACTTTTAAAAAATCAAGACTTGGTAAAAAAATAAAATGGCAAGACCAGAAATATAGAACAAGTATATGCTCCATAAACAGGTCGAATCCATGAGTGAACGTTTACATGCTGTGAGTAACACCCAGTTAAACCTCACTGGGACACACAGACGGCCTCACGGTATATCAACACCTACGGAAATCAAAGATTTTCCCACGAATGCTTCATGGAGGATGGGATATAAAGAGATATACTACGTCCTTAAATCTCATCTCTATGGAAAATGCTAAACCGAACTCTTCAAGAGGGATTTTTACATTGTCCGTCAAAGCTAAGAACATCAACACCAAAACACAATTCAGTGAACACAGTTCTAAAAAGGCCATGACAACTTAGTCCATAGAAGAAACTTTCTTGGTTTGGCATTAAATAACATTAAAACTTAGGTTATTTAGAGGAATGGATAAACTACAGTTCTTCAGACAAGTCTCCATAAATATCTTTTTTTGGTGAAACAGCTCTTTCAGATCTAGGTTTTTGTCTGAGCCATTCTATAACTAGCTGCATGATTTTGTTAGTAATTTACTTATTGCTGAGGTCTTTTTAAAAAATTCCAAGTTACAGATGCAAAGGGGTAGTATACACTTTGGATGTAATGAATGATAATACAAAACTAAAATATATAAATATTTATTACCTATCATTTTCACCACAAAGTTTCTTGTATTCTGCAGCTATAGTCTCATGGTTTTTGTTTTCAAGTAGCATTTTTTCCTGTTCTACTTTCAGTGTTTTTTCCAAATCTTCCAATTGTCCTTTCTGTTTTAGTAACTGATTATAACTGGAAAAAAAAGTTAGTTATTTGGTTTATAATTTATCCTTAGAGGGAAAAACATTTTGGAATGAAAAAACAAGAGTAATTTATTATATGTCGGTGTCACAAAACATGTAAGTTTATATAAATTTCCTATATAATCTCTTAGATCTGTTTAATACAACATTTATTTTATTACCCAAAGGAAACTGGTTTTAAATTAAAAACACAGAAAATGTAATAAATTACCGATCTTCAAGATCTTTATGTTCCGCCTCAAGATTTTTGTGGGCAGACTTGAGAGTTCCATGTTTAGCAATGAGACATTCATACTCTGAAGCCTGCCGTTCATGAAGAAGTTCCAGTTTCTCATGATCTTTGATCAGAGAATCATAGAGAGATTTGAGGTCTTCTCTTTCTTTGATTACAGATTCATTTTCATTTTCTAAGGAAGACTGCTGGATTAGGAGTTGTGCATTCTGGTTCATAAGAGAAGTACTTTGGGAATTAAGTGTGGAATTTTCAACCTGTAAGAATGCGTACTGTTATCAGAAATAAGAAAAATAGCTTATGTTGTTCTTTTTTTTAAAAAATAAAAAAGATTGCATTAACCTTAAAAAGCTCTAAATAAATCAAAGCAGATATATGCACAGTATACTGATAAAATTTGGATTTTAGTGTTCCAAAGAACAAAGTTACCAATTAATTTGGATTTTTGGTAGGTGTTATGACATATATATATAATGTATACTATGAGATCTGTCATATATATGTTTTAGGTTGAATTATTTTAAATGAAGATGATTAGCAACTATTTGTATTCCACTCATGAAAAAGTATAGCATTTGAAATGCTAGTATCATTTTCTAGATGTTGAGAGTTAATAGAACTGAAAAATTACTTGTGAAAACACGACTGGAAATTTTCTTGAGTCTAAATTAAATTATCATTTGTAAAAGAGTCACAGAAAAAAATAACTTTTACAATCAGAGAGGGAGCTTGTTTTCTTCTGCTCCTTTAAGAGGTTTCCAGAGAGTTACACATCTCCCATCTGATCGCTGTATTTTGAAAAAACACTGGCAGTGTAAAGTACAAGATGGATCCTTTGAACTAAGGACAAGTCTGAAGACTAAATTTTAATGCTGGGTTCTTTTCCAATAACTTATGATAAGAAAGCTACAAAAATGAAACACGGAATGGTATGCTGCAACCACACTCTAAAGCAGGGGTGGGGAACGTCGGGCCCTCAGGTTGTACACAGCCTGCGAAATCATTTGGTCTGGCCCTGCCAAGGCCTCACTAAACAGAAGCAGTTCCAGCCAACACATTACGGGTGAGTTAATTAAATGTTTGACCAAATATAGCAGGCTAATTTTTAAGTTCATAATTTTGAATGGCCAGAGAATGATGTCATAAATATCCAAATAGCCCCTGGCAGAAAAAAAGTTCCCCACTCCTGCTCTAAAGCAAAGGTTTCTACACAGTTAATTATAATAACCTTGTTTATGGTGAAAGGCCATAAAGTAAATAAAAATAAAATTATGTTTATTTTCTTTATATTTGCTGAGTGAACTTTTAATTACTATTTAGAGGCTCTGATATTTTAAAGATGCTGATGTCTCTAAGTTTGGTGCAGCACCAGATAAATATGCTTTAATTTATCTTCAATTAATTGTTACATTTGCGCACTAAAAAACAATGTTACCATGTCTAGTCATCCTTATTTTAATAGCAAAATTCAAGACTTTGGTTGCATATGCCCCAAATATTACATTACAACCTGAAGCTTGGCATTCTGTGTTTGAAGGGTAGTATTCTGCTCTTGTAATGACACTGTCTGCCTCTGAAGTGCAAGAATCTGAGCCTGCAAATTACTGTTCTGTGTCTCAAGTTGCTTCAGTTGCGTTTTCAGCGCTTGCTTCTCTGCTTGCAGTGTAGCATTCTTAATAAAGAAAACACATATTAAAAATGAAAGCAATATCAAACTATTTCTGTTTGAAAGATACTGAAATTTTGTACAAGTACTTATTACCATTATAGTCCAAAACAATCGTAATCTTAAAAAAGAAAATATTTCCCCCATCCCAAATTGTAAACAGCTATTTAAGAAAAAGAAAGCAATAATCATAAAACCTTAATAGACTACTGTGTCTGTCTGCTTTATGATGTCTGAAAAATAAAATACTCCATTCTAAATACATTAACTAACACAAGAAACTAGAATGTGATTGTCAGTTGTACAGTTTTTACACTGCTCAAAAGTGCCCAGTGTATCCAAAATGAGCGGGGCTGTTTCTAGTCAATGGAGTGCTCCTTTTCTAATTGCCCAAAGGCAAATATAGATGGATAAGTGGTGGCCACAAGGATAGCAGCAAAAATTAAGTATTTTATAAACACAAATATTTGGAAGGGAAGTAAAAACAATCTTAACCATCTGTTTAAAAATTTTAGTGAATAGACTTAACAGATAGTACATATTTTCTTTAATAATTCTTTTCATGGTATAAAACACTCACTAAAACTCTATTTCATCTATAGGACTTCTAGAGCAAATCCAAACAAAACATACGATTTTCAATTTTTCCAGTACTTATGGCGATATTTCAGTTTTACAGTTAAACAGCTGATTACTGAGCAATCATAGATCTTTACATTTAATGTTTAGATATTAAAATGTTTGTCACGAATATTATATTTTCAAGATTGTTTCTAAATAACATTTCATAAATAAAAATAGCATCAAAAATTATAAACAAAGAATCTTCTAAAAAACCAAAATAAAAAACTTTAATATACCAAAAGGTTAGATTTGTATATAATTTCAACGTGCACAAAAAGTTACAACTGAATCCCAACAAATCACTTTTATCATATCTACATTTAGGAGGCAAAGATAACATTCACTTTACAGAGTTTCATGTTATACATACTACATGTCACTGTATAAAAGACAATTCAGTATTTAACCCACATATTATACCATAAAAATCAACGCTGAGGAAGCAAATTGCTTCAAGATAGCTTTTGATACTGGACTTCTTTTGTTCATTTGTTCAAATAAAAATGAAAAAAAGTGTATAATGAAAAAAAATATAGAATACTGATGTATTTCTATACCATCTTGACACACCAAAGAGGTAAATCATTTTTCACTTACATGTGTTAAGTACTACTGTAGCTCAGCTCTACAGAAACCAAAATATACAAGCTCTAGTGAGTGATCCTACATATAAGAAAAATTCCTGTAGTCTGTAAGGAATAGAAGAGATGGCTGAGAGTAGAAAGGCTATCTCAGAGCAGAAAAAATTTAAAATAGGAAAGTATGTGGTTAGCAAATATACAGGCTAATACACAAAAAATTACCCATCTGATATAGGGTTAGCCATCCAATGGCTAAAATATGACAACCAAGTGACATTTGTTCCCAATGGAAATTTATAAAGGAAGTCAACGGGAAAGAGATTTAGCTTACAGAACTTTGTATGCCAGCCAAATTGTCTGGCATGTAATTATTAATCTAAATGACAGAGGTATAGCCCGGCCAGGCATGGCTCAGCGGCATGAGCGTTGACCTAGGATGCAGGCGATCGGGGTTTGATTCCCGGTCAGGGCACATGCCCAGGTTGCGGGCTAGGCAGCTGATCAATGACTCTCATCATCTCTCTCTCTCTCCCTCCCTCTCCTTTCCTCTCTCTGAAATCAATAAAGATATATTTAAAAAATAAAAATAAATAAATGACAGAGGTACATATATATATCACTGAATATTTAAAAATAGGTATTCATACATAGCCTGTAAATATAGGAAAGACATAAAATCGATTGCTAATAATTTAAAATGTGCAAATTAAAATATTATTTCCTATCACTTTAACAAAAATTAAAAGGCTGATAATACCTAATGTTAATCTGGAAAAAATAGGTCCTCTATTAGCGGGACTGAAAATTGATGTGATTTTTGAAAGGCTAATACAGTATAAATGAAAATTACACAAACACATTCTGATATGTATGTATGTATGTGTGTGCGCGCACGCACACACACACACACACACACACACACACACACACCACCCCCACCCCCACCCCCCCCCTTTGGCCTAGCAATTCCACTGTCAGAAATTTTCCATCTTATGAACATGTTTATACATAGATTTTCATTGTAGCAAAATCCAAAGATAATCCAAATGTCCACTGATGTGGAACTTATTTAAATAAATTATGCTAACATCCACACTATGGAATAATATGTAGTCATTAAACAAAATGAGATAGATTTGCATCTTTTAAAATAGATCTCCGCCCGGTCGGGAGCGGCTCAGCCGTTGAGCATCAACCTGGGATCCAGGCGATCAGGATTCGATTCCCAGTCAAGGCACATGCCCAGGTTGTGGGCTTGATCAATGACTCTATCATTGATGTTTCTATCTCTCTCTCTCCCTCTCCTTTCCTCTCTCTGAAATCAATAAAGATATATTTTTAAAAAATAAAAAAAAATAAAACAGAGAGATCTCCAAGATAACATAATTGAAAAATGTAAATTAGAATATTGTATAGTATGATTCTACCAGGTATAAATTTGTAAAAGAAATACACTTCTATACATAGATAAATCACAAACATTTTTCTGGGAAAGATGTTTATAGTAATTATTTTTGGATGAGAAAGTAGGACTCAATGGTGTAAGTGATTAATCTTTGAATTTATGGCTTAAAGCATTTAATGTTATATTTAAAAAACAATTAACAACCACAACTATTTTACTTGTTAGCATCCAAGTTCCTAAAGCTTTTCATCTTTGTAGGATGCTTGTTGAATTTAATTATTGTTTATTGTCAAACATTTACTGGACTCATTCAGCAAATATTTACTAAGTGTCTGCTATCTACCAGGCATTATTCTACATACTGAGGGCACAGTGGTGAAAAAGGAAGACAAGGTACCTGCTTTCAAGGAGCTTTTTTTCAATAAACAAAGGATCAATGAATTAAAAAATGTAATTTCATAAGTGAAAAGTGCTATGAAGAAGCTAAATAAGGCAGTGGTGTGATAGTGAAGAAGGGTTTAGGCTAGGGGTCACTTCTTTACTGAGGAAAGGGGTCAGGGAAGACATCTTACAAGAGACATGCGACATGAGACATGAATTCTGAGGAAGCCAGCCAGTGTTCCCAGTAGGGGAGGCAAACAGGAAGGCCTGGGGTAGGAACAAGCAGAAAAATGCCACTATGACTAGAACTAATTTAGTTATTGTGTGCCAGGCACTGTTTTACATTTCCAGATACTAAAAGATACTATTATACCCAGATTAATAAACAGAGTGGGTAGAAGAGTGGTATGGTATGTGGTCAGGTGGGGCAATGTCAGGAAGGATCTTACAGGACACAGCAAAGAATCTGGATTTTACTCCAATTAAAACGGGAAGCTACTGAAGATTTTAAGTACAAAAGTGACATGATTTTGATTATGTTTTAAAAAATAATTTTGACTACTGCATTGAGAATGGGTTAGATTGGGCCAGGAATGGAAGAGGCCAGGACAGTTAGGAGGATATTTTAATAGTCCAGATAAGAGATGATGGGCTAGAGAGGTAGGTAGCATCAAAGATGGAGAGAAGTAAATGGGTTTGGGTTAATTTTCAAGATAGAGTTGACAAAGGAGTTGACAAAGGTTGCAGATGGACCCATGTGAGGGTGATGAAGAAACGTAAATTATAAGTTCTTCAGTCTTTACTGAGTTATAGATTATTTCTAAAAATCGTTATCCCTACTAAAAATTTAAAAATACTTACATTTCTTTCTACTTCAATTAATCTGTCTTTAACTTTCAGAAGCTCTCTGGTTGTTTCTTGACTTTCTCGCTCCCATTTGCTGTCTTCACCAGAAGCTGAAGGAGGGCTCTGTACCATCCTTTCCTCATCTTGTCTCTGTTTAAGGGCTTCATAATTCTTTTTCACCTAAAATTGTATTTAAAATATTTAATGGGGAAAAAAGTCACCCCAGTTCTATTTCTTACAATTAATTTGACTCTGTACTGGTCTGGTAAATGTAAGAAGCACTTTATTTAAAAATATGATAAATAATATGTAGTTTTCATTATTAGCATAATCACAATTTATGCTTTGTAAAATACAAATCCTTTCCTCTTAGAAATATTAAATATACCCTTCTTATGTGCCATGCTCCTACAATATATTCTGTAATTTCATATATTATTGTTTATGATGAAAATGTTGCTGAAGACCAAGGAGTGTTGCTAAATACTAAGAACTGTTTTTAGAGCTACATCGATAGCTGATTTAGAGATTTCAGAGATCCCCATGTAAAGAACAAATAAAGATTTGGCACATGTAATAATTCCTCTTAAAAAGAAATCTAAATTAAAATTGAGGAAGTATCTATATATGTCTGCTCTTTTATGAAGATATGTTGCCCAGAATGAGCTGTGTTAAATAAATTAACAATTTCTTTATTCAGACCTTGATCTATCACGTATAATGATAAAGAGATTTTATAACTTATTTTATAAAGAGTGAGCAATCCAAGGTTTTCTGGTATGACCAAATCCTACTTTAAGAGAGCCAACTCAAAACTAACATCATGGTCCTCTTACATTACCAAATTGCTGATTAACTTAATAGCTCTCTTCAATTTGAATGATGATTGTTATACTTGTCCTGAATCACTAGTTAATCCTAGGAGACATTTATCATAAATTTCTAAACCCAAACTTTCTATTAAGGCAAGGACAAACATTTAAAATAATTCAACATTTAATGTAAACCTTAAGAAAGCTTATAACTCAACGATAAAATTTGTTACTATTGAGTTAGAAAATAATGATGTGAGACTAAAGGAAAAAGATGCCAAGATAGAATGTAATTTAAAGGTTGGCAAGTGATCTAACAAGTGTTCTGGGATCCTGATCTTTCCAGGTTTCCCCCCCCCTTACTTTTAACACCCTAATAACATACAAGGGTGACATCATTTCCGGTCTCCCATTTTATAATAATTTCCCACAGGGTCTTTCCCCCCCCTAGGCTTAGAAAGGTTATAGACACATGATATTATTAAGAAGAACCGGGAATAAAACTCAGTGCTTCTTATTTTTAGACCACTGTTCTAACAACTAAGTTTCAAAAATAGTTCCTTTACCTTATGTATCATTAATCACAATCTCTAATTTATGTTCACACAGAAAATAAAATATCATTTTTCATTAAGATTTCTTGGAGGCAGCACATAGGTAGGTATTGCCTTTTTATCTAATCCATTAATCTCTTTTACCTGGGGTTTTAGAACTTTTATATTTAATGTGATTATTGATATGGTTTGATTTAAACTTGCCATCTTGCTATTTGTTTTCTACTTGCCTAATCTGTACTTTGCTCCACCTTTTTTATTTTTCTGCCTTCTTTTGGATTTTTTATAATTCTATTTTATTTCTTTTGCTGGCATAGCAGCCATACCTCTTTGTCATGCTACTTTAGTCATTACTTTAGGCCTCATACTATTCACATTTAACTTCCATAGTCTATCTTCAAGTTATATACCTCTTCGTGTATAGTACTAAAAGTTAGAACAGTATAATTCCAGCTGAATACATGTTCTTGGCAGGAAGCTAGTCCAATAGTAGTTATGCCAAAATGGCTGCAAGTAAAAGATAATGATGGAATTTTAAATCTCTACCTTTTAGGATAGAAATACGTATATACCAACCCATATCCAAACCCACTTACTTTCTAGCTGAGTAGCTTCATGAGGTGACTTTACTTGTAATGTAGTTATTACAATGTAGCTCAATGGGGTAAAACATTTTCAGGAAATAAAGGTTAATGAAATCTGGCACCAAATTTTACCTTATTTTTTGGATAATCCTTTCCAATAACTAAACAAAGTTCTAGAATTTCTTCTGTAACAATACTTGTTCCACATTAATGTCTGAGACAAATACCAGCAATGATAGTAAGAGCAAATGGGGAACAAAACCTTTTTCCTTTCTGCATGAGAAATTCATCTTTCGTTAAGTTTCTCTAGAAACCTGATAAAACTAGAATGTTCTATGTTACCAGGCAGGTTTGCTTATGGGAAATATGACCCCTGATTGGTAAATTGCATTTGGACTGAGTGAACTATAAATACCAAATAGGAAGCCATATCTCTGAACTTCTCTGAGTGCAGCAACTCTTAAAATTGGTAATATCTATTGTGGAGATCTTAAAGCTATACCTCTGAAGTTGTTGCAAGAGATGACTGCTGTGGAGCATAAAGTCTTAAAGCCAGGGCAGCTCCAACACACACCCAATATGAATCTCATTTGCACTTAATTGTCATCGGGTGGGAAGATGTTTCTCAGACAACCATGTGAGAAACACCCGACAGTGCCCTGCTATCTACTTGTATTTCCTATAGTGTTCTGAATGAAATGGTTTTAAATGTGGCCTATAGTAATCTTGTAAGTTTGAAGACTAAGTGGACTATAAAACCATTCCTGGGAGCACTTTTCTTCCAGTCTTGTATTATATTAACCCAATATAGGGCAAGTCCCTTCATTTTCAATTTATTCATGTAGGAAAAACAGACAACTTGCCTTCACCTTGTTTAATTCACTGAATAATTCTAAATATCACAAGAAAATAGATCTAGAAAAAACACCCTCAAATTTATGAAATCATGTGCTTTTAATACCACATATGATTTCCCTCTACTTGGTAATCTCACACCCATATGTTTCCTATCAAACTTTTACCTGGATTCTCAATAGGAAAAGGGTGTCAAAGTGAAGTGTCAGTATCACCCTGAGAGCTTTGACCCACGAAATAAGCCTGCCTTTTCCCCACCCCACTCCCACAATTCTGATATGTTCCTAACAGCATCGGGGACATACACACATGAAACAGGACTGAGTAAATTACAGCGTATAGACAAAATACAGTTTGTCATAAACTACACAGCAAAGATCTATTTAAGAACACTCTCAATTTTAAGAAAAAACACACAAAATATTAATAAAATATTACATTTTTATTTTGTACTTCACAATTTTCCTTCCAAATATTTAACAATTAAAATCCTTTCCAAGGGAATTACTTACTGTTTTAAGTTCTTGGCGCAATTGCTGGTTATAATTTGTGGATTCCTCTAATCGAGCTTCTAAAGTAGCAATTTTTTCCTCTTTTATTTCAAGGGACTTCTTTAGAGTGGATTCTAATTTTGATTCCAAAAGTTTGTACCTACTATCCAAGTATAAAAATAGTAAAAGTTTGTTATGGGAGGTCAAGAAATTATTTTTAAAGATAATTTATGACCACAGATACTAACGCCATAAACAGACCTTAAAATTCTTTAAAGTAGCAAATTAAATTATCCTCCTCTTACTGCTTCAGTCTCCCCCTTTTAAACTATTCCTGGTAATGAAGAAATAAAAATCACTAAGTAAACAGAGCTTCAGATTACAGCCTAAGTTGTCAAAAGCAAAAATTAATGCTCAAAAAAGGCATTATATTTCTTTTAGTTTTATAAAAATAGAATCTATAGGAAGTGAAGGATTTATTACATTATCAAACATTTGTGTATACTATTAAGTGAAAAGCATTTATACAAGAACATATTAATAGTTAAGACTTGAAAATCACTGAAGACTTTGTCTTCAGGGTCTAAAGTACCTGCAGAATAGTCTAAAAAGAGAGTGATATACTAAAGACACAAGACACTGGTGACAGAGTGAGAAGAGGCAGATAGATATGAATGTCAGTATTTTAGTTATCTTTTTGAACAATGTGTTCATGAATAATTATATTATTCTTAACTTAGTTTTTGTTTTGATGCTATTCAGTATGTATACTAAAAGACAGTCAACTAAATTAGTCCTTGACTATTTGTTTAACTCAAAAATAGTTTTTTCTCGTTAAATACCTGTATAATTAATTCAATTATGGCTGCTTGGATTGATTGCTAGAATAAATGCCTCAAATTACCTCTATTTGTTATTATAGAACAACCTTTAAAGTATCAACCTGTTCTATTAACTTTAAGTTTCTCAAGATTAGATAAACAAATCCCATATAATCAGCATTATTTTTTTCTACATACATTTATTTGATATAGAATAAAAATATTTAATAGAAGTAATAGTGGGTAAATGATATAAATTAACTAATTACAAAAATGCCAATGCATTAAAATCTAGCCTACATAAATCAATATTCTTAATATATACTTCTAGCTGGAATCATATGGCTGACTAGATGCTAAATAGTAGATTACTTGAAAGTCTGATAAACTGTTTTATAGACTTTAATTACCATGAATAGAAATTTTCTTTCAAACTGGTCATTCTGAAAATTAAATGATATATGTTAATTTTTTTTATTCAATTTGTCAAGCCTTAGTTTTCTACCTTATTTTTACATCTTAATTGCTTCTTAATATATTTTGCTTTGTTTCATATTTTTCTTCCATTTCTCTTTAAGTCCACATTTTGGCACACAAAAATAAATGAAAAAAATTGAGGCATTTAAGCACATGATTCAAATAAAAAATAATTTGCTTAAATTGACTGCATATTTCAGCAGAGAGGGGTTTGTCTCACTTTATTTTCACAGGCAATTACAGCCTTGGCTCTTCTACTACCTAAGTGGCATCCTGTTTTCCTATTATGAAACTGTATTCATATAACATTTTAGCATTTTTTTCTTAGAGCAATATTAGGCTGTCTTTCTCTGATATTTTTACTTTTTAAAAAAATGTTTTTATTGATTTTAGAGAGAGAGAGAGAGGAAGGAAGAGAGGGAAACATTGATGAGAGAGAACCATTGATTGGCTGCCACCTGCTGGGGTTGAGCCCAAAACCCAGGCACATGCCCTGACTGGGAATCAAACTGGTGACCTCTTGGTGTGTGGGTTAATGCTCAACCAACTGAGCCACACTAGCCAGGGCACTTTTTTTTTCCTATAGAACTTTCTCTAAGGGAAGAAAGGAACCAGAAACAGTAAAATAAAATACATAAATGTATTCCTAGTATAGGAAAGAACCAATATTTGAGCAAAAACAAAAAAAAATTTCAACTGTTTGGGAAATAAACTTAATACTCACCTGTCATCAGTACTTTGCTCATCATGTAAGAGTCGCTCTTTATTCAACCCTATCTTCTCAAGCTCATGGGTTAATTTTTCAAGATCATTATTCATTTGTTGAGTTTTCAATTTTTCACTCACCAAATCCTTATTTTAAAAAGAATGCAAAACTCACAAAAGTGTCAAGAACATAACATCTAAGAAATTCAGCCAAGATTCTAACTACCACCATCCATGAATACATGTAATTCCAAGTAGGAAAGGCAGAAATGCTGTTGAACTTTTCCTCACGTAGTCCAAACAGAATAGTTGTCCTTTTCTGGCTAATACTTCTTTTTATCCCTTTAGTGTCTAAAACTAAAAGGAGAAACTACCGACTCTCTACCTTATATTTGAGAGCTGTGGGAAAAACACACATATCCATTCACTGTTCAATAATAAGCTAGAACTTTCGTGCGTGTTTCTTCCTATATACATACTTCTCCCACAGGCCTCTCTCCCCCAGTGGAAGAGGCTATGGACCTGAAGAACTAGGGGGAATTCTGAGAAGAGCAGGCACAAAGAACCTGTTATTCCTGACTGTAAGACTGTAGAACAGAAAGAAAAAAATGAATGGCTCATAATGGTCCCCCTCAATGCCTCTTTAGCAGAAATGCAGATTTCCCAATGTGACTTACTACCAGGATGCTAACGAAGATACTTCTGAATTGAACTTAAAGGGCTATCATATATAGTATAGCATAGGAATAGCAAAAAAGAGCCAAGCACATTATCTCCTGATCTACACCAACCATGCTTCATAAGACCTGTTGCCAGCCTACTCTTACAAATTTCAAACTTCTTCTCAACACATAAAACCAAGCAACTACCAAATTGTTCAATGTTGGCCTTTAAGTTCAACCTGATTTGCATTTTCCAGCTTAGAGGTCAAAATTCCTGGGGCTTTGGTGTCTGAAAGACCTTGATCTGAATCTAGCAATCCAACTTTGCCATTTATTAACTCTGTCAATCCTGAGTAAATTACTTAATGTCTCTGAACCTGTTTTTCAATCCAATGGAGATAATACCTATAAAGAATTGGTCATAAAATTATATAAAAATATGTAAATACAACTTATGAGGTCCTTAGTCTAGTACTTGGCACACAGTTAGAATTTGATAAAGACTAGCTTATCATGCTTCCCACTATAGTTAGCATCCAGGAAGAGTCTTGGTCAAATATTTTAACATTTTGAAGTAAAATCATAATGTAACAGGCCAGATGTATATGGAAACTTTATTAGTAAAGTATCTTAAAAATACAATTTACATGTACTTATTAGTTTAACAAAAGTACGAAACTTGAAAACTAGTTCTAATTTTAAACTGTTTCTAGTTCTAATTCTAAAATTCTACGTTAGAGCCAGAAGCAGATGATGCAAATTACTGATGGGTGCCAATAAAACTTAAAGCAGCCTTGAGTTAAAACTATAAAAAATATTGCCTTAAACTTTATACTCACCTCCCGTAATGTAACCAAAGTTTTTATATCAATAGTTGCTCTTTTTACAAGCTCCTTATTTTCCTTCTCTAATTCTTTCAGACGAGTGCAAGATTCTTTATAAATACCAATCTCTTTGAAGAGAGCTTTGTTTTCTTTCTCCAGATTTCCAATTTTCACATTATTTTCCTCTAGCGTGGTATCTTTAATTTCCGCTTGCTGTCGGAGTCTCTTATTTTCCTTCTCCAGTTGCTTCTTATCCTTTTCCAGTTGACAAGTCTCCTGCTCCAGTGATTTATTTTCTTTTTCTAGCTGTTCTAGTCTTTTGCTAGATATTTTTAACTCTTCTAGGTTTTTCTGCAATGTCTGATTTTCCATTTCCAAGTCTTGTAGTTCGCTCTCTAACTGCTGAATTTTTTTATTGCTGTTCTCCAGAGCCTTCTGCAGCCTTTGGTTTTCTGTATCTAAGCCCTGGTAGCTAACTTCTAAGCGTTCTGTTTTCTTGAAAGATGCTTTCATAAGCTCTAAGCCCTTCTTAAGCTGCTCTTTTTCACTTTCCAGTTCTTTATTTTCCAGTTGTAGCTGAGCCATTTTCATGCTTGCACACTTCAAAGATTCCACGTTCCTTCGCAGTTCTAAGTTTTCCTCATCAAGTTGGGAATTCTCTTTCTCTAGGGATTCTAACTGAAAAGTAAGGTTTTTAAAGCTATCTAATCTTTTTTTAAATTTCCTATTTTCTCTTTCTAGCTCTGAATTTTCTTGTTCTAAGGCCTCAATTTTTTCACAAGTAATTTTTAAATTGGTTATCTTTTTCTGTAACAGTTCATTTTCCTTTTCGAGATGATGCAACTCGTTTTCAAGTTCTTCTGCTCGTTCTCCTTTTTCTTTATAATGTTCCAATTCTTTTCTAATTTGTCTTTTTTCAAATTCAATCTTGCTTAGCTTGCTACTTGTTTCTTTGATAGATTCATGGAGAATTTTATTTTCCTTTTCAATGTCTTTCACCCTTGCTTCAGCACTTATCTGGGAGCGCTGCCTTAAGGAAGACACAGTTTGATTCAGATGTTCATTTTCCTGTTCCAATATTTTAATCTAATTTAAAAAATAAAGGAGAAAATTAGAAACTTAATTGAGCAAGAACTAAATACTTTCTATTTTATTATTTTTAATTTATTTTTTATATGTATTTTTTATTGATTTCAGAGAGAGAGAGAGAAGCATCGATGATGAGAGAGAGTCATTGATTGGCTCCCTCCTACACACCACCTACTTGACACTGAGCCTGCAACCCACACATGTGCCCTGACTGACAATCGAACTGTGATCTCCTGGTTCAAGGGTCGACACTCAACCACTGAGCAACACCAGCTGGGCAAGAACTAAATATTTTAAATTATTCCCTTCTAAAAACTAACAGGGAACTCAGAACATAAAAGGGTGCTATCATGCCTGTCTATCTTTCTTACTGAGAAAGCACTGTTAATGTGTACTGCCAGGTCATGAAAGTTCATGTCTTTACGGAGTTCATAATATAAAGGAATGGTTAAGAAAGGTGTCTTTAATATCAATAAAAATAATCTTCAGATTATTTAACTGCCTGTTTCAAATTCAAATATGAGTATCAGTGAACCATGCACACACATCTCCTTGAGGATATAAGTTTTTACTTCCACAAATAAATTTTGCAATGCCTATACAGAAGGGTCCTCAGTAAATATTTGCTGTATCATATATATATACAAATATATATATATGTATATATGTGTGTGTGTGTGTATGTGTCTGTATTCGTTCCCCAAAAGAATGCTAACTTGGAAACATCAAAATAACAAAAAACCCTGGTACATTTGAAAACTAATCCATTCAATTCATGGCATGGCTTAATATAGTATTTCTCAAATTTTAGTGCGTTAAACAAGTTCCTGAGAACCTGGCAAAGTACAGATTCATGCCTAGCTCTAGAATTTTCGTTCTGTAGCTCTACAGAAACCTGTATTTTTATAGGTGGCCTGAGGACTATACCTAGATAATATAAAACAAATCCTTTTACATCTGAAAAATAAATAGAAAATTTAAAATAGCAAGTCAATCTATCCAGTTCTGTTTCCTCAAGCATAAAAAGAGAATAATCACTAAATACTTGAAAATAAATTTGAAAAGCATCCAAGATGGTTCTTGCCACCACTTTTCCCCTTTTTAGTGGGGCCAGAGTACAGTGGCATTTCTCCCCAACTCCACTCCACAGCCATTTCCCACAGATACTTGAAAGCACATGCTCTGCAAAATTTTATACAAGATAATTAATCATATTGGCAATTTTAAAAATTCTGATCTTTCCCTTTAACTTTCCTAAAATACATGGCATAGAAAGGGACATTAAAATCTAAAAAATTCTAAAATATTTCCCTTTAATGTTATATGAACATTTTATTTGCATAAAGTAACTTTTGTAAATCAACTTTAAAATACAATGCTTAATAAGAAACTTATGAACCTGTCTCTCTGAATTTTCTCGAAGTGTTTCAATTGTTTTTTCAAGCTGAGCCTTCTCCTTCATTAGATCCTTGCTTAAATTCTGACAATTTTGAAGACTTTGCTTTTCTTGAACAATCTCATTTTCAAGAATTTCAACCTGGAGAAAATTAAATCACAAAACAATATATCATTAAGTATTTTAAAACAGTGGGAACATGTCAAAAGATAATTGCTGAATTAAAGATAAAATACAATTTTAATATCCAAATGGTGATATTTAAGAATTTAGTAGAGAAATTCAACTAATAGTCCATGCTAATTTTAGCAGCTATTTAAAGGCAAATACCTACTTTAAATAGAAAGACAATTCAAGTGAATATATGATAATTATGTGCTATATGAAGACTGTACAAGTCTTATGAAAGGCTCTGTTGGCTCGAGTGAAATTATAAAGTAAAATTTTATAGTCAAGGACTTCCGGTGTACAAGAAGGAAGAGGAGACTATAAAATGCAGGAAGGAAAAGATGAGAGAAGGTGCTACAAGTTTAATGAGGAAACAAAAAGGGACTTGGTTTGAAATAAAAAGGAGGAAAAAGGAGAAAAGTACTGGAGACAAACTAGATGAACAAAACTCCAACAAATATTTATATTCTGGGTTAAAATTTATTTTCATTTACACATTTTAAATATATAATAAAGCATGTGGTTAATAAGTATTAAGTATGAAAAAGCAAATTTAAGTTCAAAATATGCTATAATTGATTTCCCCATTATTATAGAACATATTCATCAAACTAGGTAATTTAAAAACATGAAGAAAAGATTTAGCTATATAAAATATTCCACTTCAAGTTTAAATATTACTTAAATCTTTATATCAATAGTGAAGAACTCTAGGAATTTTAATAGTCTATATAAAGCAAGTAGAATTTTTCTTTTTAACATCAATTGAAGATAACCATACATGGAAAATAATCTTCTATTAGTACCTCAAAAGCATCAAGTCACAGATCATATCTAGTAATTCAATTCAACATTAATTTACATGTTTAGGAAGCTTTTAGTTATTAATAACTAATTAACCTGGTTCTCCCATTATAGATTAAAATATATAGATAACAGTTATTTAAGTATTTGTTGTTTTACATTAGTGAAATTCAAGTGAAACATTTAGTTTATAAAAGATATCCTTTATCCAATGAATTTATTGAAAATTGCTAGACTTTCACTAAGAATTTACTCATTAGACTTTAATGCTAATATCAAAATCAAATTATAATTTACAGATCCAATTATAATGCCAACCAAAAAAAACTGTTCCAAGGTCTAAATGGCCACTTCTGCTTTAACAGTACATTGATTGTCAAATGCTTGTTAAGATTATTTGGTTAATAGACTAAAGATGATACAAAAATGTTTTAAAAGAGTAAAAATCTTGCAAAAAAATCAAGGAGTCTTTTGCATTATCTAAGGCTGTGGTCCATCAAAGCAGGGTTCCAAAAGAGCAGGATGAGCATCACCTAGGAACTTCTTAGAAGTGAGGATTCTTAGTCCCCACACCAAACCTACCAGGAAAACAAACTCTAGGCATGGGGCTCAGCAATCTGTGAATCTGTGTTTTAACAAGTCCTACAGGTGATTCTGATGCATACTATAGTTCAAAAACCACTGGTCTAAAGGTTAGGGAGATTTTCATAACGAAGTCTAGAAACACAGAATCTATCAAAGGAAAAACTAGACATAACTGGGAGTCAAGAGCATTTTGTCATTGCTGAAAGCAAGGAAGCTCCTAGTGCTAAAGCTGTGCCCTAAGGACTCAGGAAGCAGCTTCACTGGGACAATAAGGAATATAAGTGTGGTGGATTGAAACACTTTAAATATTCTTAAATCCATGAGCTCATAATGACGCTAAAACAACAAACTCAATTATCTCAAGCGGATATGAGAAAACCAGCACATTATCAGGAAACTGGTAAATAAAGGAATAGGATCAAACATTCACCCTGCTTTTCCCTAAGAGCTGTTCATCAGAATAACCTAGGGTGTTTTCTTTAAACCAGTAGTTGTTAAAACAAAGTGTTTCTTTGTTTTGAGAAACAAAGCTACCACATTAAGAAGGGATGGTATTAATAGAAAATCAAGATTTTGCAATCTTTGATTAATTAAGGGATCCAAGCAAATGATTATCCATAACATCAAAAAAAGACAGTCAACCAGACACGTGCCTCCTGACAGAAATGTTTATGCACTCTTTATGAATACTCTTACTAGAAACTCAATTTGAACCTGATTAAGCCCACAGTAAAGCAGTCAACAAAGGGGACAAAAAAACTTGTTAAGTGACACAAAAAGAATGCAATCAGCAAAATCTAAATTGTGGGGAAACTCTCTGTTAGACAAATAACGTGGTTTCTTCAGCAGAAAAACTGCTAAAAAAAAAAAGAGTAAACCTATAGACTAAAAAAGACTTAAAAGACATCAATTGATTAAACATATTGATTTTATTTGAATTCAGATTTGAACAAAATATACAAAAAAATAAACATAATAGAACTGAATTAAAATGTTGACTAAAAATTATTAATTTTTAAAGTGTGATAATGTCACTGTCTTGTTCTTTTAAAAAACTCCTTAATTTTTAGAGCTATGTTACATACTCAGGTATTTGTTCTTGAAATGATACCATATCTAGGATTTACCTCAAAATCATCTAGTGGTTGTGGGGAGAGTAGGCAGAGGTAGATATAAGACTGACTGTAAGTTAACAATTGTTGAAGCTTAATAATGAATTATGTTTGTTAAAAGTATCCATAGTAAGTTAAAATAATAAAGGGCACATTAAAAACTAGAAAATAAATGTTTACTACAGTGCTGTTTATTTATACTTTTACATACATTTTTTAACATCAAACAATTTTTATTTACCTTTTTACTTAGTCTTTGATTTTCTTTTTCAATTTTCAGGATTTTGGAGGTGTTACCTTCTGCAGAATCCATAGTACTCCGAAGCTCTTCTACAGTTTTTGTCAAACTCTGGTTTTCCATCTCCAACTTCAGTAACCTACTTGATGTCAACTCACTCACCTCATGGCCCAAAGATTTCTGTGGTGCTATAATATTGAAAAATATGTCATTGTAAAACTATGTTTACTCTTTACTATTTAAAATATTGGTTGTATATGCAGTACATCACCTGGTCCTTAACTATATAAAAATTTCATAAAGTTATACAAGATAGACACAATGGAAAAAACAGAGATAAAACACAGGTAAATCTTAAATTTTGCCTGGAATGCATCCATAAATATTCTAGTCAGAAAAAAAGTACAAAATTTAGACTAAAGAGACTAGAGTTCCAGTTCTAGTTCCATGAGAAATTAACTACTTGACAATACCAAGCCACTTTAACCCCAGTGAGTCTTGGATTACTTGTATATAGTTATATCCATGTGTATCTCATAGTCATGTGTGGCTCAAATAAGTATAAAGCATATTCTATGCCACGCTTTCAAAAATTAAAGAAAGCCAGTTTGAGAGGAAAAAATCCTAATCTGATTCTGAGAAAGGCAAGACAGTATAACACTGGTCACCTTGAAAGAGTCTTTCTCTAAAGAATCCCTGCTAAACTAAGTGTAAAGAGCAACATCTACTCCATTTTGTCAAGGAAAATCATCTTTCTAAGTAGATTACAGTTTCTAGTTCTATAAATGATGTTCTCCAGTAAGCCAAAAATAATTATTTTTATAACCTTATAGCAGACTCAGGGAATATTTTTATGACAAAAATATTAGGACTTACAAATGAAATATAAGGCCTAGAATTTATTTTGAAATCCTAGATTTTAGGAAGGGAAATGGATAAAAGTATGGGAGGGCATTTCTACGTCTGTCAACTTTTGTGTATGTTTGAATTTCTCCATCATAGAAAAGCAAATACATACATACACACACATACATCTTCACAAGCATACATTCTTCACAAAATTAGGTATGGCAAAACATCCTGCAGATTTTAAGTAAAGAAAGCCTCAATTCTTATTTCCAGCTTTTGTTCTAGTCAGCATATTGTTAATCTTTTATTAAAAGCTGGTATACTACTCACTGACTTTTAAAATTCCATTAGTTGTCCAAGTCTTCTTCAGTAAAATTCTAGTTCATGGTTTGTAGTTATGCATTTCAATTAACGAGATTAGGCTAAAATACATGATATACCCCAATAATAGTTTGAATACTTCAAAGAAGCTTCAAGTCAGACTATGAAGAATTAAAAAGGATGCTTACAACACATTTTTACCAACATAAAGAATGCCTATATTATAATCTTAGGTGCAAAAAGGAACCTGAATTGTGTATATGCATTAATCTGGTGTCTAAAACACCTATGTATGTGTGTAGAAAAGTTCTAGAAGCAAGCTTTTTGAAATGTGAAAAGTATTTAAGAGATTATTAGTGACTTTGATTTCTTCTTTTATATTTTTCCACACTTTTGCAAATTTTCTGGGAAGAAAATCCCTTGTATATTTAAAAGAGAAACAAACAAAACAGCACCACATTAAAACAAATATTCAAGTATAATGTCTCCAGCTAAGAACAACTGCAAAACAACTGTGATGTACTGATCATCATCCTCATTACACTTAACATTCAAATCCATACTATATACCAGGCACATTTTCTTAAGTATTAAGAAATTCAATCCTCACAACAACCCTACAAAGTTCTTACTATTATTGTCTTCCCTTAACAGACAATGAAACTTATAACAGTGTAATTTTAACTACTTTAGAAGTAGAAAACATTTGAGTGTGAACTGCTTTCTTTGTAACTCAATTCACAAGAAATAAAATTTAAAAAGTTCCACAAATATTTTAAGTAATAGATCTCAGCAAGCTCACCGCTGAATATCATCACTTACTTTGTAGGGAATTTAAATAGGGTCCTAGAATTTGGAATTAGGTTCTCAAGTGTAAAACTAGAAAAAGCCTAATGGTAATAAATATGAGTCATGTGTAGAAGTAATTATTCTGCAAGAGCCAGACCATAAACTGTCTTCAGACCTTACGTCTACCACACCACTAATCCTCAGGGCCTGGTATAGTACTTTAAACATGGTAGGTACTTAATAAATATCTGCTGAAGGAAGGAAAGTAGGTAGAATCATCTAATAGTGAGTAGCTGAGGAATTATGGAACCTAATTTAGACAAATGTGGCCTGAGTTTAATTTCAATAAAGTATATCAGTATTCGCACAATCATGGCTATAACCCAAACAAGTGTATGTATAATGCCCAGTTTTAAGACAGAGGACAAGTCAATAGTGGAGCTTAAGAAAAAAAGAGCCAAGAGTTAAAAATTTATCTGGAGTGAAGGGGATGTCTTTCATTATCTCTAGGTTATATAACTGGGGCTGGACTGATTGGTAGGTATCCTAAAATGGAGATTACATACAGAAAGTAGCCATGAAGACCCTTATTTATTTCCTTCTAGCTATATATTTACCTAAAACTCTTCCCACTACATTCTGACTTCCTATTTAGGTTTGATTATAGTCAAAAAATATGTTGACCAGCTAATACGACTTTTCTATTCTATTTAGTAGATGGCTATATTTCTATTTAGTAAATGGCTATTAATTTACTATTAATAAACTGGTATTCTAGTTTCTTGTGATACTAACATAAAACAATGCCTAAACAACCGATCAAATCTGTTATAGCACTCAAAAAAGTTTAGTTGTAAGACATGCAAGATAATCAGATCTAGGAATGTGGAAATAATATACTACTCTGTGAAATCATATCTAGGGACAGCTGGCCTTCTGAGAGATCTCCAGCTGGGGAAAATAACTGCAATAAAATGTCCAGAAATGTAAGCATAAATACAACTTTATTTATTCACCAATCCATTTAAGTAAAATAATACTGGGAATACCTTCGGAAAGTTCACTAGTTCTGGATATTTGTTCCAACTCCCAGCCAAGGTGTAATGATTCATCCATACTTTGTTTCTGTGCCATTTCCAAAGTCATATTTTCTTCCATTAATTCTTCAATCTTTTTTCTATCCATATCACGTTCCTTTTTTATTGGCAGGCAGTAGGGAGAGAAAAGAAAGCTAAGAAACAGTACAATTTCAAGCTAATATTTTATTACTTATAACTTTTATTTATCAGAAACTATATAATATGAGGATAAATTCTGAGTTGCTTAACATTTTCACAGTTTAAAGGCAATTATTAGTTATTATAATCAGTACCGGTCATTATACTGACTAGGTGTCTGACATCCTTTTAAAGTGAGCTTTAAGGGCTAGAGATTGAGCCTCCAACACGCCCTTGAAAAGAATCAAAACCACGCCCCTGCAGTCCTAGGGCTGGCGCTCTAACCACTGGGTCAAATCAGCCAGGGCTTTTTTTCACTGCCTAATTTTTGCATACTCCTTCCATCTTATCCCTGTAATAAACATGGCCAAAATCTCCACTGGAAAATCTTCTTTATAGGCAACACATTGATTTAGTGATATAAAAAGAGACTCTGACTCAGTGCTAAATAGTTTTATTTCTGTATTTTAAAGGCATGTTTACACAATAGCTTATTAGTTTTTTTAAAAAAATACAAGACAAAATAAATAATACCCCTCTGTAACAAAAGCAGAAATTTCTACTACTCTTGTACTCATACAAAATTGGAAGCACTGGATTTATTTAGCTAATCTCCTGTTTGTTAAAGCATCTAGGACACTAACCATCCTTTGTCATTATAGGGAAGTTAGATGAATCTTAGGATGTTTCCTTAGAGGTCATGTTATTGATCTACCTTACAATACTTACCATTTCCATATCATGCAGTTTAGCCTTCAGTTGTAAATTCTCTTTTTCTAATTCATGTAATTTATCAGAACGAGCTCGAGTTCCTTCTAATTGGTCTTCCAACATGGTTTTTGTTTCTAATAAAACTTGATTGTCTTCTTTTAATTCCTATAAACATTTCAAATAGGCTTTATTGTAAACATGTTAATATCTGTTAATTTTTTAAAGTTCTGAACATAAAAAATCTTGATTGTAAAATAAGACATTAATCTGCCTTTATCAACAGTTCTATGCAAGAGTAAAGCAACTAAGTAATAAAACTACAGTTGTTGATGTTCTCTTGGCTTTACTTCTCCCCGCTCCCCAATTTAAGCTATTATGCAAACAAAATATTCAGTACTTGTGTTAGAATGAGAAATGCTACTATAATTTCACATAAAATTGTCAGGGTACATTTAAGTCCCTTAATCACAAGGAGAAAAAACTAAGTATAAATAGCCTTGCTGGTACTTAAGTTACAAATCTCCACAGAATCAGGGCTTAATGTATTTGCTGAAACAGATTTAAAGAGTTCTCTCCACTTAAACCGTAACTTGAAGTGAAGGGTTTGAGGTTTTTGAGTAAAATTCCAAGACTTGAACTAATACTTGCATAAATAAAAAACCAAGGCGTTATCAATAAGTATTTTACATAAGTATCTTGAGAACATGTTTAAAATCCCTACATCATCTTGAAGACATATGTTCACAAATCTATCTTGCTAAGTTTTATGCCTGTAGTTTATATACTAACATCAAGAGACAGTATATTAGAACAATGGCACTTATAAGGATCCTTTAACAGTGCCATGCATATACTCATTTAAAAATTGGCAAAGAATTAATATTCACCTTATCTTAGTAGTCTATTGGGTCTACTTTTGATAACTTTCAGGCTCGAATGTTCTATTTTCTCTTATAATGTTTTCACTTTTTTGTTTTTTTGTTAATCCTCACCTGAGGATATTTTTCCCATTGATTTTTTTTTTTTTTTTAAAGAAAGTGGGAGGGAGGGGGAGAGATATATAGAGAGAAATATCAGTGTGAGAGAGAGAGAGACACACACATCCATTGGTTGCCTCTAACCAGGGCCAGAGATTGAGCCTCCAACAAGCCCTTGACACCCCTGCAGTCCTAGGGCTGGTGCTCTAACCACTGAGCCAAATCGGCCAGGGCTTTTTTTCACTGCCTAATTTTTGCACACTCCTTCCTTCTTATCCCTGTAATAAACATGGCCAAACTCTCCACTGCTTGCAGACAATAAGAAAATTAACTAAGAAAGGAAAAAAGGATGCAGATGCAAGGATTATTAAATTCTTGCTGTCAAACTCAACTTCAGGCAACACTGCATGCCAATCATTAAGTAGGGAAAACTGTTTCTTCTAATTTGTTTATATAAAATAATACTAAATAAAGAAATGAAAGAAGAGTCCCAAAGAGTTAAATAAAATTAATAATGTGCAAATATCCTTTTTAAAATTCTAAGCAATATGCTGATCTATCATAAAATAAACATCTAAAAGTATTTACAGTTTGCTAAACAATTCAAGACCTCCATTCATTAAGTGCATTTTCACTGTACTTTGAAAATTATAACACTTTTAAAGAAAAAAATTGTGAATGGTTTAAATTATGCAACATACCTCAACTCTTGCTTTATAAAATTCAATATCATGTAGCCTCTCTTTATACCTGGTGACTTCACTTTCAAGCTTATCAACTCTGATTGCCTTCTCTCGAAGTGCATCTAATTCATCTCGGTACATTCTTGCAGAACGAGCATCCGAAAGCAAATTCATGTTCTAAACATAAATAATTATTGATATTTTAAAAATTATTTTCTATTTTCAAGTTGATAATCCTTGTTTGCACAACTCGATGAATCTACTAAAAAAATCCATAAACTGTATACTTTAAAAGTGTGAATTTATGGTATGTAAATTATACCTCTATTTTTTTTTTTTTAAATGGGGAGATATTAGGCTGTTTTTAAAACAAAAACAAAGGATTTTAAACATGTGTTTACATATAAATATATAAACTTAGGTTTATATACAAATTTTTAGATAATGTTCCATTTAAAGAATGTAAAAAATATTCAGGATGTTTTAAAATAAGTTAACCTTTACCTAACATAACCATTTGAAATTAATTTAAGGTAAAAATAAAAGTCAACTTTAAAATATAGGACAATAAAAACAAAAAAGAGGAAAACTGTATTACTCAAGTTGATCATTAGTAACCTTAGAGAAATAATGGTTCTGTTCAGAGATGCTGTAACATACTAAAATCCTGCTGATTTTTTAATGCTTCCAAGTAAAATGATTAGTGCATATGGTTATTACATATTTTAATGCCATTTGAGAAAAACATTAAAATTCAAAAAAAGCCTTCTCGTAAACCTTAATCCTTTAGAACAGTAGTTATATCAAAGTGTGATCCAGGGACTTCTGTGGTTACCTGAAACCCTTTCAGGGAGTTCATGAGATCAAAACTATTTTCATAATAATTCTATGACATTATTTTCTTTTTCACTTTCATTCTCTCCTGAGGGCACAGTAGAGCTTTCCAAAAGCTACATGGCATGTGGTATCTTAATCGAATGAATACAAAAATAGATTCGAGAATCTAGTAGTTTTCAATTAAGCCAGGCATTAAAGAGATTTGCAAAAATGTACAAGAGTACCATTTCACTTTTTGTTTTATAAAGTAATAATTTAGTTAAAATATGAATTTTATGTTAACATGAAATGGGTTAAGCATTTATTTTTAAATGAATTAGTAAATATTTTGAAATTCTTAGTTTTAATTTCTAACATAGTAAATACCAATAGATAAAATCTTCATTAATTTTTAAGAGTGGAAGAGAGTCCTGAGACCAAAAAGATTGAGAACCACTTTTGAAGGGAACACTGATAAAAAACCCGGCTACCAAGACATGGAAGAACAGCCACAGCATATTTAGAAATAGAAATAAAGACGATGATGCCCAATCTCACACATCTAGAAAGGTCCCAGTTTATGATCCTGCAAGTACAGTATTCCCTGAAGTTAAAATGATAGGTTAGGGGAAGTAAAGAAAACTGCCCAGCCTTACCCCAATTCATACCATTTACAGGTTAAAGCGACCTCATTCACTGCCTCCAAATGAAAATGAAACATTATGGGGTGATTAAAAGAAGTAAATTCCTAAACAAATCATGGCTCAAGATGAAAATCTAAAGTTTCAGTCAAAAAAAACTTTTTAAGTAAAAAGGTTTTATCTTATCTAATAGGAAAAGAATGAAAAATTAAAAAGCATTGTCATATATAAATTAACATAAAGCACCATCAGAGAGTGGAGACCTAGGGACATATACATAAGCAGCCACAATTTACAGTGGAGTTGTTTCCAGCTTCCAAGCCGACGGAAGTAAAATACATAAAAAAGAGAAACTTGGAACTCCCCTAGTCCTATGAGGCTCCTTCAAATCTTAGCAAAGATAAAAACAGCACTGACACAGGAAAAAAAAAGTCCAAAGATTTTTGGCTCTGAAAACACTGAGAAAGTCATCAGATCTCCTGAAGCCTCAGTAACCTCATAAAGCATTAAGATAAAGGTTATAAGGAGAAAAATCAATTTCCAATTACTTAGTGGTCCTATTTAATAAAAGTTCCAGGTACACACCTCTTGCTGCAGCCTTTTTAGTTCTATTTCCATTTGCTCAAGTTCTTGTTTACAGTCCAGCAACTGTTCAGTCTTTTCCTCCCTTAAATGCAAAAGGAAAGCATTTATTAAAGAATAAGCTCACTGCCGAGGCAGGCGTGGCTCAGTGGTTGAGCATCGACCTAGGATCCAGGCGATTGGGGTTCGATTCCCAGTCAGGGCACATGCCGGGTTGTGGGCTCGATCCCCAGTTGGGGGCGTGAGGGAGGCAGCCGACCAATGACTCTCTCATCATTGATGTTTCAATCTCTCTCTCCCCCTCTCCTTTCCTCTCTCTGAAATCAATAAAGATATATTTAAGAAAAAAAAAAGAAGCTTACTGCTTTCAAAAACTACGACCATCTTCATTAATTATCATTACTAATTGTCTAGTTGAACACAGTATTAGCAAATGACTCCAACTCAGGGGAAAAAGGCAACAAAATGGATTTTAGGAATTTATATGATTAGATAACATCAATAAAACTCCCCCCTAAAGTTCTTCAAAGGCAAACCTCAATAATTAACGTCCTCATAGTTCATAAGGTAGTTTCTTTCCATCTTTCCTGACATCCCCCATTCCCACTCTTTCTCTTCCTCTCAGCATAGTCAAAGACAAATAAGCTGGGCGAGGTTTTATGCAATGCAATACTATCTGCGTCTGAGATTTATAAGGGTCTACAAACTATTTTCAACATTCACAATGGCCTAAAGGAAACTATCCACTGCCATGTAGGTACCTAAAATCTTTACAGTTCTACTGGTTTCTTCCCGGGAGCTTATAAACATCCTCAAATTTCTCCTGATTTTTTCTTTACACCGCTTTACCTCTAATCCCCATTTCTATTTCCGTTTAGAGCCAACTTCCTCAAAGTCAAGTCTCCACTCACTATCTCTACTTTTCAACCTTCTGTTCTTTAGTAATAAAAGATAAAGGTTCATTGAAGAAAACAATCTGGTGTTGATATCTCTCACACCCATACATTTTTTAAAAACCAAAAATTTTTTAGCACGTCCAATTTATATTTTTAATGTTTTTTTAAACTGAATTTACTGGGGTGACATTGGTTAATAAAATTATACAGGTTTCAGGTATACTCAAAACCATAATTTTTAATGGAGAAATATTCCCTTTGACAGAGGAACCATAATTAATTTACTTAAGTGGATTTTATTTTTTATAGTAATAAAGAATGTTTTGGTAAATGAGCTCATTATACATAAAACCCTGTGTATTTCAGGACACATTTCTAAAACTACATTACAGGTTTAAAGGTACTTGATATATTACGGTCAAACTGCCCTCCAGAAAGGTCATTCTCAATTTATACAGCAACAACAGAGGATAAAAGTGGCTATAAAGGAAACAATTTAACAGTTGAAAAATGCTGTCACTGTTCTAATTTACATTTATTTGAACACTAGGAAAGGCTAAATTTATTTTCTTATGTTTATGGCATTAAAATGATAAAAAGCTATTATAGTTTTCAATTTATAAGATATTGCTTACAAATATTTCTTTATAAATTATGGATTTTTTCAAAAATTATAAACAAATTCTATTTTTTATTGTGGTAACATATACATAACATAAAACTACAATTTTAACCATCTTAAGTGTACAATTCAGGGGCATTCATTACATTTAAAATGTTGTTAAACTATCACCACTATCTATTCGCAAACTTTTATTATCCCAAGCAGAAACTCTGTGCCCATTAAGTAATAACTCTCCAATTCCTCCATATCCCCAGGGCCCCCACCTCGAATATTTCATCTGAGTGGAATCATACAGTATTTGCCCTTCTCTATCTGGCTTCTCACTTAGCAAATTGTTTTCAGGGCTCATCCACATTGTAGCAGGTATCTAAAGTTCATTTCTTTCCTTTTTTTTTTTTTTTTACTATATCTTTATTGATTTTAGAGAGAGGAAAGGGGAGGGAGAGAAAGAGAGAGAAACATCAATGATGAGAGAGTCACTGACTAAAGTTCATTTCTTTATGTGGCTGAATAACATTCCATCACATGCCTATAGCACATTTTGTTTATCCATCTGTTCAGGGACACTTAGGCTGTTTCCACCTTCCGACTGCTGGGAAAAACACTATAATGAACATGGCAAACAAGTACCTGTTTGAGTTCCTGTTTTAAATCTTTTGGGGATATGCCTAGGAGTGGAACTGCAGGGTCATATGAAAATTCTGTTTAACTTTCTGAGAAATATTGTCAAATGCTTTTAACTTTATTTTTTCTGGATGTTTACATATTTAACATTTTTACACAAATAGAGTAACCACCTTTTATAAATGCTACTTTTGCTTTTGTGTACAGTTCTTTCTTACCTAGAGAACAAATATATATTCATTTACATATTACTTTCTGGTTCTTTTAGCATTATTTCATTTTTTACATTTAGCCCTTTAATCCATCTGAAATTCATTTTGGTGTATGTGAGGTATAAATTTAAATAAATTTTCCAAAAGAGTTATTCAGGAGTTCAAGTATTTGTACACCCATTTGACCATTCCATTTACAGCAATGAGGCTTTCCATCCATACCTCCCCAGTGACACTGTTTTTCAGAGTCAATTACATCTTTATTCCTAAATCCAGTGGATTATTTTCAGATCTTTCTGAAGAATTTAGTACAGTTAACTCCATTCTTCTTCTTGACAATCTTGCTCAACTGGTTGCCATGACTTCACACTCTTGGGTTTTTCTACTTCACTAACACTTTTGCTGATTTCATGTTTTGGGCCCATCTTCTGGCTAACAATTATCAAGTTCTCTGTACCTGCGCTAGGCATTTTTGCTAAGCACTTTACACTTTGCCAAGCACTTAATCTTTACAAGAGCCCTCTAAAGAAATAATAGGAGTAATAACAGCTTACATTTATTGAGCACTTATGTACTAGACACTGTTCACTTTACCTATTTACCTCAATCTTAGTAGGCACAATTATTATTCTTAGTTAACAGGCTAGGAAACCAAGCAGACTTGGAGAGATTAACTTGGCCACAGTCACTCAGTTCAGAAGTGGCTTGGTAATATGCTGTATCTCTCCACAGTACATATTCATTTTATGAATGACAAAATTGAGTTACATGACTAATAAATGGTGAAGTCTGTCTTTAACCACCTTTTTTTATGTTTGTGTTCTTCAGATCACATACCTCTCATTCTTCATGTGTTTCTGGGGCAGTCTTATCCACTTCCAAGGTTTCAACAACTACTCACATGCTGTGTATTTTTCTGCATCAGTATTCTAGTGATCCCAAATCTCTATTCTGCATCATGGACCAAACAGTCTATTATCCAATGATCATCTCCAGAGAGATCACTCTAAGGTACCTCTAATTAAATATGTCAAAAACTAAATTTGTCTTTTCCCTTAACCTTATTCCTTTCTTTCATTCCAAGTGGACACCAGAGCCCTCCAAATGGGCACTGAGTATAAGAAAGTAGGATTTATATCAGAGACCCTGCCTTTTCCCTCGGCTCCTCTCTAACCTCATTGTTACACTCTTTGAGCAAGCTCACACCTCTTCTTGCCTGGACTGTCCTTCAATGCACTTTCACACTGCCACCATAATTTCTATTTTCAATGTGAACACTCATTAAGTCAGCCACTAGGCTAGTATCTCTTTATTAAACATAAACCTGATCTTGTTACTCTCCTATGCAAAAAATCTCCAACTGGTGCCTACTGTTTAAAGCCTAAACTTCTGAGTACTGCATCCATGACCATCCACGTATCCATTCCACCATTTTCAACTTCATTTCTTGCCATGCCCCTCCTTATATCCTACTGAATGTGTTGTACTTCCTTCTGCTTAGAATACCCAATTGAGCCTTTTGAACCTAGTTAATGTCTAACATCAATTGAAATGTAACTATCTCTATGAAATATTCCTAACACCACTCCCTCTCCCCCCAACGCAAAGTCAGAAGAACAAAAACTCCTTTGGATTTCAACTGTAGGCTATACAGACTTCTAATACACCTTCAGTTTTGTGTTATTTCACTGATCTGTTTAAAAGTTTATCTCATAATTCAATTTAAAAATAAGCAAAGGATCTGAATAGACATTTCTCCAAAGAAGATACACAAATGGCCAATTAGTACAGAAAAAGATGCTCAATATCACTAGTTATCAGGGAAATGTAACTCAAACTACAATGAGGTATCACTTCATACCCATTAGGACAGCAATAATCAAAAAGATGTATAATAAGTATAGGTGAGGATATGGAGAAACTGGAGCCCTCATACATTACTGGTGGGAATGCAAAATGGTGCAACCAGAGAGTTTAACAATTCCTCAAAAGTTTAAATATAGAACTACCATATGACCCAGCATTTCCACTCCTCAGTATATACCCTAAAGGATTGAAAACATATGTCCACATGAAAATGTGTGCATGAATGTTCATAGGAGCATTATTCTTAATAGCTGAAAAACATAAACAAGTGCCCATCAACTGATAAGTAACCAAAATGTGGTATATTTCCATATATTATTTTTTTAAATTCATCTTTACTGTTGAAAGTATTACAGATGTACCCCTTTTTCCTCCATTGATCCCCCCTACCCAGCATCATATATTGTTTTTTAATCATAAAAAGGAATGAAGTACTGATTCATGTTACAACATGGATAAACCTTGACAACACTGTGCTAAGTGAAAGAAGCCAGTCACACAAGGCCACATAATGTATGATTCCATTTATATAAAATTTCCAGAATAAGCAAATCTATGGAAATAGAAAACATATTAGTGTTTGCCAGGAGTCATCAAGGGCAAAGGGGTATTGGGACTGACTGCTAATGGGTATGGGGTTTCTTTCTGGGGTGACGAAGATATCTTGAAATTAGTGTGTGAGGGTTGTGCAACTCTAAGAATATACTAAAAATCACCGAATTGTACACTTTAAAAGAGAAATTTTCTGATCTGAGAAGTAGATCTCAAAAAAGTTGTTATTTTAAAAAAGAATAATTTGTGTGAGAGAAAACTCTTTGAAAACATGGGATCCATGAAGGCAGAGAAAGTTATTAAAGAAAGTTTTTGATAGTGTTAACTACTGCATAAAAGTGTAATTTTTAAGGAATTACTTCTTCCAACCAAATTGCAAATACTTTAACTCTGTATGTTAATAAATCAAAAGCAATTATAATGTACCATCCATAAGTATGTTAATAGTTAATGTGCATGTTCTCATTACAATTATTTATTTCCATTAGGTCTAAAGCAACCTGAACTATTTTTATCCATCCTGATTTCCTTACTTCATCACTTTAGTAAAGATCTGTCCCAGCAAACAGACTTAAAACAAATGTTAATATAAGAAATCCATCAACAAACACATTTTTAAGGACAACAAAGATATTAGATGATATCTGATGATATACTAGTTACTGGGAATACTTGCTATATGTAGTATATTTATTTTCTAATTAAAAATATTCATTTACATTTTCCAATCAGCATATGAGAGACCAAACCTTATCGATCTCCTTTAAGTTGTTTGGAATTTTAATATACTCCACAGTCAAATAAGTTTTATTTAAAAATCAATTTCTAATATAGCGCAAAATGTTAAATGAATTCACAGCCAGCACTGCAGTTCTAATTGCATGCTTTATCTAAAGACTGCAGAAGATTGTGCTAAATTATATGGAGCAAACTAGTGTTCACTGTTTAGGCTATCCATTAACTGCCAGTCAAACTAATAACAGCAATCGCTTCCCTAATTTCCCTGGTGCAGCTGTTTATAGAATATACTGGGCGTGTTCACTTCAATAGAGGCATAATAATGCAGACATCCACAATGAAAGCTGTATTTTTCCCCCAAATTTTCTTTACTACCTTGCATATTCAATCACTTTCTTAAACCAACTGCTTTAAATAATCAGTAAATAAACTTAATTGCTATATTGTGGCTTTAAATTTAAAATCTATACTCTAAAAAAGCTCAAATTCCAGGAGAAAAAATAAAAACCAAAAAAAAGAAAAAAGCCAAAAACACAAAAATCCTTTGTTCTTTTTGAAGTGCAAAATAAAAAATCTCCAGTAGAGATTAGTCATGTCTTCCCATGATTTACCAATGAATGCCTATGTGACACTTCTACTGACTCTTCTGTAATGTTCTTTGAAAGTTAAATAAATTTCAGCAGCACTTACCAATCTGAATATTTACCACTGCTAAGTACATGACTCAGGCATTTCAATTACTCAATGCAGAAGATACACACACAAAATTTAAGTTTTCTTTAAAGCTGTATGCCAACAATTTGGTCTTTTATAACATTAACTTTATTTGATTTATACACATATATATAACTGATTTTAGAGAAAGGAAGGGGGAGGGAGAGAGAGAGGAAGAGAGTGGGAGAAAGACAGACAGGCAGACAGACAGAGGGAAACATTAATGTGAGAGAGAAACACTGATTGGCCGCCTCCAGAACATGCCCCGGACCAGGAATTGAATCCACAGCCTGGATATGTGCCCAACAGAAAAACAAACCCTCCACCTTTAGGTATACAGGACAATGCTCTAACCAACTGAGGCCCACCAGCCAGGGCTATAATGTTAATTTTAAAAGAGCTAAATTTATTGATCTGTATCAGTGGTTGCCAATATTTTGTATTCCAAAAATGTAAAAATAAAAAAATTACGGAGATCCCAATTTGCCAATGAAGAACATTATTTTATAAAAGAAAGGGTATTTTATCACTAAACAGATAGGGAGGACATAAATCCAGAATCAAGGGCATCCTTTAAATTGGTAAGATTTAGCATTAGGAAAACCTAATGCTCGTCTCCGTATTTTTCTCATTTTGACAAAAACTAGTAAAAACTTTGACATAGGCCAGCAACTGAGAACTACTATCTACATACCATAAGCCTAAATGAACCTTGAAAATCAGCAACTTACAATTCCTGCCTAAGCCTTCTGATCTTGGCCTTAGCATCTGCCAGTTCCACTGACAGATGTTGTCGACTTTCTGTCCGCTTCATGCCTGGAGAACCACAGGGTGACTGTGCAGACGAAGAGCCATGGGGTAGAAAATGAAGACCATCCCGTTCTTCAGAAAGTTCTACGATAGTCTAAGAAAATGTGGAAATAAAAACACAGAATCACCTTTAGTATTTTACATATCAAAGAACTAAATACATCAACACTATTCACTGACTTTAAGTACAATAATATAAAGTCAAAAACAATTCATTGGTCAAAAAATATCTTAATTTTGTCATATTTAGCTGTTATTTTTAAAAGTTTGATTCAACAGATCGTGGATAAGCTATTTAATAGATAACAGTAGAAGACGACTTAATACTTTTTTTCTGCTCTTAGTTTAACAAATGAAACCAACCGTGGTAAAATAACTAGACCAGATAATTTTAACACAGAGAATGTAATGGCAAGTATTTTGTTCACGTTTCTTCAACATAATGTACTCCTTCATCCCATATTAATCAGTTCATGTAAATGAGATTAATCAGTCATAAGAAACCAAAGTATAGATTTTTAGAATTAATTCCTCAGAAGTTGGAGGGCAACTTATTAAAATACCTTTAAATAACCTGACATACAAACAAAGGAATGTTCTAGAAATAAGTAAAGCAGTGAAAAGACACTACTATAAAAAAAGATGTAGCATATGGTTCAAAAATCAGATTGAAAATGAAATAAAATTCAGGGTAGGTTTGATATATACTAGGGATTTTTCTAATTTACTCTTTTCTTTCTTTGGTCTCACTGTGTTAGCTTTTAAAAAAAATTTAATTGTTGCTCTAAAATATTTTTCTATTTCCTATATTGTCTTCTCCTTCAATGACTGAAGAAAACTAAAAATTCTCATCAGAACTGAATATACTCTAAAGAGACATGAAAGTTCTGTTCAGAAAAATAAATCTTTAGGAATTTCTTCTATGTAGTCTTTCATTTGTCCCAAGAGTAACCAAATTCTCTGTAAATCAACTCAAAACTGTCTCCATATAAATGGAACAAATGATCAGAGCTATACATTGTCCTGAATGGCAGAGTACTTTGGTCTGATATTAAGAAAATATTACTCACCACCACATGCACTGAAGTCTAGACTCCTCTAAAAATTACAAGCTGCTTTCAGAGAGTGCAGGCAAAAAATCTGGAGCAATTTTCCTCTTTTTAAAAAGCAAAGTACTGTCTTAAAAGAGCTTACAATAATTCCCATTTTTAAAAATCACACCTCATTATACTAACTACAAAAATTTGAGAACTTTTGTGGGACATTTTATTCAGAACACCTGTTATTCTCCTTTTATTAACACTTATTTTTCCACCCTCATGTGGCAATAAAACTAAAAAATTATCCTTAAGCAAATTCTTATGCTTCAAGGCAATGATTTTTCCACTTACATCAATGATATTTTCAGTTTCACACTTTTGTACTGTTGCCGAGCTATGGGGATGACTTAAAAAACACACGGGAACAAAATCAGAATAATAATTTAAAAGGAAAGGGAAAAAGAAACCCTAATTGCAATCTGTTTACTAGTTTACTGTTTAAATTTGTCTAATCTGGGGATCTTATATGTTCTTTCTGGTTCCTATGTCACACAAAAAAAGATACAGCACCTTTAATAAGTGAAGTATCAATTCTGAAGTACCTCTGAATGCCACTTTTCTCTTTTCTTGGAAAGCAACTTTGGAAATAAACTACAAGAAATTTACAAACCTCTGAATGTTCATCTCTCTCATCTATAAGTCTTTTTAGATGCAATGCCATATTTTTCAAGAGTGGTTCTATTTCCTCCTGAGTCATATCAGTCACTTCCATCCATTGCAAATCGAACACATTTTCCTGATTATGGGTTACCTTTAGAAAAACAATCAAAATAAATAATTTAAAACACGGCTAATACTTAAAAATCTGTTTCACTTTAGCACAATAATAGCTCAAATATTATATCCCATATATAAAAATATAAAAAGCAAATATGATGTTTAAAAACATTTAAAATTAATGAATGATGAAGAGGCTACTACTGACAATTATTTTTTAAAATACAATCTTATAATGAATTTATATTTATTTTCCAGTCAACTAAAAAAAATATTTAATTCAAGGCATTCCTAAAGGAAGGTAACAGTGATACATGTGACAACTGCTGTAACAAAATCAATTTAACCTTTCATTAGATAATACTAAAGTATTGTACTTTAATTCAAAAGTAAAAGTGTTTTAATCACGTAGGATATATGTTATAGATTCTGAAAATGGCACCATCACATAACCTTAGGAGAAAAGAACTCCCAATATAAAGATTTTTTAAAGAATGGAAGTTATATAAGCGAAATACTTAGTTCTTGCTTTCCATTTCTCACCATGATTCTGATATTTTGCTTTAACTTTCACAGTAAGCAGCAAAAAAATAACATTTTCAAGAATGGTGGCAAATTTAGTAACTTGCAAGACTTAGCATTTATTCAAAATAAAATACAAGCCATAAAGCTAAAACACACACATATAAGGGAAACTACCAATACAACTGCACCTTATAGAGTATTAACATGCATACTGCTGACAATACTATTACTGACAAGAAAGCTGGGCTCTATGAATGTTAACTAAGAGAAAAGATGATATATGGAACACAAAGTCATTTAAATACGTAATATTTTAAACACTACTAATTTTCACTATTTGAAAATCCTCTCCTTTACCTTTCCTTACTTCTCTTTCTAACCAACGTGTAAAATTTAACACGCTCTAGTTCAAAAAAGTCTTGTAAAGTACACGACTAAAAAACTAAGTCTAGATAGATACAGAAACAGCTGCTTTTAAAAGCAATCTTAAATTATGTAACTTCAGTTATTTGAGACTGCACAATATATGCTAGATTTAAGTTTTTATATGGATGTTACAAATCACTAATGTTTATAATTGCAGTAACGTTTTCAGTAAAAATTATGCTGTGTCCATTCATTCAAAGGAAAATCAATGAATGACAAAATACTAGTTATCATCTTACCTCACCTTACCTTACCTTTGAATTTGTAATTCAAAATGTAGTTTTGAATTACATGCAATGATCCACTTTCTGCTGCTTCCATTTACTATACTATTCACTCTGTGCTAACAAAGACATATACTTCATTCTTCAAATAACACTTTTTGCCTATGTCCCTCTGCATAAAGCAACAGTACCTGTGGTTAGCACTATGCCACGTATAAAATGATTCATTTAAGAAACTATCTCTAAAGAGAAGACAATCTGTCTTAAAGCAGGGTTCATCTATATTTGACCTTGATTTGTTCTTGCTTATCCTATGACTTTGGGAGATACATAAACACACGACAAGCTTTATGAAAACTGTACACAGGTTGTTACCTCTTGAATATGTGCGGCAACTGCTGCTTTTGTATCAAAATCTAAACCTTGAATTCTTTCAATAAATTCTTCTTTTTTCTGACACTAAAAGAAATTAATAAAATGATCATTTATAGTATTTAATATGTTGTAAATAACTAAAAACTCATCAGAGTAAAAGGCTTGACTATGCTTTGAACAGTACAATGAGGGTTTTGTTTTGCTTTGCATTTAAATGGTCTCTTTAATATACTTACCTAATAAAAAGATAACAATTTAGAAACATTTACTTAAAAAGCAAGGCATTGAAAATACATACTATTTTTATGCTTCAAAGTTCTAAAGCGGGAAACCATAACACAACCCATGTGAGGTCAGTACAATATTATTATGCTAACTTTACAGAGAAGTAAAGAATCAAGAACTTGTTTCAGGGAGGAGAAGTTACTTGCCAAAAAACACAGTGAGTCAGTGGCAGAATTCGGAATACAGCCAAAATGCTCAGTAAGTCTTTGGCTATCATCAAACAACACAGCCTTTCTTCTTGGGGGGAAAAAATGTTAAGCAATTTTTACTTCAAGCTTACAATTTATTCTCACATCTTCATCCTATCAATCTAGTAAAAGAAACTACTTTTGTGTACCAGTTCAACATTTGTAAGGTAACACAATAAATATTTGATTTGTTTATAACATAACAAAGTTACCAGGGGCAAAATTTAAGAATGTATATACAAGTACACATGTATCAAGTGGGAATAAAGGCAGCATTTACACTTTTTAAAAGCTTTATATAAATTAAAAATATTAAAATGCAAACGCAATCTTTTTCTTTCCAGGCAATACTAACAGCTTAACATGCACCTTAATCTCTGCCTCCCCCCTACATCTTTTATACTGCAATCCAACTGCTAGCATAACAGTATTCCTCCAGCTACCAAATGAGCAGCGCATACAAAATAACCAGCGCTGCCTTGTCTAGCTCAGTGCCATCTCTGGGGCCAATTACTGAACACTAGTGAAGACTATATATTCACAAAAAGAAAAATTAAGAAACTTAGCAAGGTTCTGATTTATATTTCACATATTTATTATATCAAACCGTAACATCCTATTTCTATTGCCATAAAATTTAACTCAATTAAACACATTCCCATCAATGCAGAAAGTTCTATATCATATAAAAACAAAATTATTAAGATATAATAATATTTAAAATTAAATTACAAGAAACATAAAATTCATATAGCTGTGACTAGAAAAGGAAGTCAAAATTTGGGATATTGAAACAAAAATTTGTTTAAAGACAAAAAATTTTGTCTATGAACAGTATTTGACAGGCCTAGTGAGAATGATTAAGAATGACTTTGTGATAGTACATTTGTACCATATATAAAGTAACTTTTTAGGTATGGTAACCCCAATTTTTAAATGTAATGCTTTCAAAAATGTTAACCTATGCATACTTTCTGAGCTAACTGAGCATATAAAATACTGGATTATAATGACCATTACTCACTGAAGTGATGGTTCCCCAATTCAACTGTCGCATCTGTATGCCTTCGGTTTAAACTAAACAAAAACACTTCCCTTTCCTAAGCCCTAGAGCTGATGTGTTTTTTTTTAATGTATGTATGTACCATATTATTTATTTATTTTTTAAATTTATCTTTATTGTTGAAAATATTACAGATGATTTCACTTATATGTAAAATCGAAAGAACAATATAAATGGAAAACAAAATAGAAACAGACTCATAGATACAGAGAACAGACTGACGGTTGTCAGAGGGGAGGAAGGTTGGGAAACTGGGTGAAAAAGGTAAAAGGACTGAAAACTACAGATCTATAGTTACAAAACAGTTATAGAGATGTAAAGTACAGCACAGGGAATATAATCAGTAACACTGTAATAACTATGTATGGTGCCAGGTGGGTACTGGAAATATCAGGAGGAACACTTTGGAAAGTATATGATTATCTAACCACTATGCTGGAAACCTAAAACTAACACAAAATAATATTGAATGTAAACTGTAAAAATAAAAAACTTTTAAAAATAAAAAAATAACAGAAAAAATATCCCCATTTTCTAGCTTACTTTACAATGTCATACTGATCCATGAATTATATTCCTTTACACAATTTTCCCATTCTGTGCCTTCTCTTATGCCTTAATCCCCTCAAATATTCTTCCTATCTTTTCCAATGACCATTTGAAATAATATCTACCTTATAAACCCTTCCCAGATTATGTGAATCTAAAGTATAGGGGATCATAACCAGCTGATATAGTAATAAGAAAAATTAAGCATACTTAACATTGCTAGAAAATCTTCTTGTTTTAATTGCATGATATATCATTAATGTAAACTATTTTAGGAGGCAGGATCTTTACAAGGTAGGTCCTATGTATATATTATTTTGCTTTATGCAGATTTAGTTCTGTTAATCAAAAAGAAGAAATGTACATATCTAACATTATGATAACTGGTGATTTCTAGCTTGGCTTCATTAAGTGTTTTTTTTAAAAAACAGGCTCTGCTTTACCTCAGTAAAAAAGTAAAATGGCATGAACATCAACATGTAAAAATTTCTTGGTAAATTTCTTTAGGAAACACCCACTGGGTTGATTAACCTATCAAATGCTTTATTTAACTTATTAGAAAAAGAACCATTATTTCCATGCCATCCTTTTCATTTTCCAGCATCTGGGATCCTATCATGTGAGTTAAAGAAAATAGTAAGGCTGGGGGAAGCAGCTTAGATTTTATAATCTTCTTTTGTTGCTTTTACAGATGGTAATTATGATTGTTTCTTTAATATTTTAGCCTTTTCCTAAACTGTTCATTTAAAAAGCCCTTGATTCTGGTCCACTGTCACTATCAGTCTTAGTAACCAGCAATAACAACCAAATAGAAACCAAGAGTAACAACCAAATGTACACTGTCACTATGTTATCTAAAGTTACATAACATTCACCAATAGAGGGTATTTTTAAAAGCAAATAAGCACACAAAGGCTGTATGTAAATAATTTATGGCTCTTTCTAACTCAGAATCTGATGACCAAATTAGAAGAGCAATGACTACAAACACTATATTTAATTTAATATGTAATCAATTATGAAGTAAACACCTGTATATTACACAGCATGAAACTTTAATAACATACATTGTATATATACAGCTCCCAAGCAGTCAGCTCTAAAAGCCAACACTCCTTTGGATATATAATTTCTGATGTGTGTAAAACATTACTAGTGGCCACATTACTGGTTTACCAATACTTCATTCAACAAAGAAGAAAGATAGTTTAAAGCAACATTGTGCCCTGTCCGGGTAGCTCAGTTGGTTAGCATGTTGTCCCAATACATCAAGGTTGTGAGTTCAATCTCTGGACAGGGAACATACAAGAATCAACCAATGAATGCACAAACATGTTTCTCTCTCTCTCTTTTTCAAATCAAAAAATATTTTTTTAAATTTAAAGTAACATTGTGATGACTAATCCAAACACTGGCTGATTAAAGAAAACATCAGACTGAAGCTGAATCTCAACTCTTAGGCCTACTAACAATATGACCTAAATCTAGAGTGACCACCTCTGTTTGTCTGGGACAGTCCATTTATACATGCAGTTCCACTGTAACTGTTAACAGTATACCCTTTTTGACTTTCACAGGTGTTTTAATTTGGATAACTTAAATATCATCCTACATAAACAGCAAACTCCTTATCTGAAAAGAGGTATTATAAGAAAACCTATATAAGGTATCATATCAATAAATCATAGCTGCTATTACTATTATTAGTCATTGATTAAAAGGACAATATAACAATAATCCAGACTCCTAAGACATTTTCCATAACTTCTGCCTCCTTTACATTGCTATTCCCACTTTCCTTCAAAAACAGACACACATGCATGCATTAATCACAAGGATGTTTTGAGAGAGGTTTTTAAGAGTACCTCTAAGGAAACTTGAAAAACTTGGGGCCCTTAGAAGCCTCAGAATAAAGAAAAATGTAATTAAAGATTTTAAGTGAAATGACTATCTGAGCCCGGCCAGGCATGGCTCAGCAGTTGAGCATCAACCTATGATCCCGGAGATCACAGTTCAATTCCATTCCGGGTCAGTGCACATACTCAGGTTGTGGGCTTGATCCCCAGTCGGGGTCGGGCAGGAGGCAGCCAATCAATGACTCTCTCATCATCGATGTTTCTCTCTCTCCCTCTCCCTTCCTCTCTCTGAAATCAATAAAGATATATTTAAAAAGAAAAAGAAAAAAAGAAATGACTGATAATGTAACTAAAATTTGAAATAAAATAAGAGAATAAGTCTTTTTCTTCAAAATCTCCTTAGGAGGTTATACAGTTATTTGAAATCTCTAACACAGACTTTGAAAACTAATGGCCCATCCTTAAGTCCTTCAGAAACTAGAGCCTATAAAAACATAAAGAAGTTAACAAAATGAAATATGAAGAAATTTTTAACTTACCTGAACTGCACAACCCAGTAAAAGTAAAAGCAACTTTTTAACTTCTTCTGTGCCTTGTTCTGAAATAAAAACAATGCTTAAGAACAACATTTTACTTTAATCCAACTCTCTCTCTTATATTGACAGAAGTACTTCTATAGTTAATATTCACAACTTGACTAAAGGATTACGAATGTAAGTACAGTGGAAAATTCAAAATAACAGCTCTGTTATTGTGTGCACAATGTGGTAATAGCAGAGAAAGAGGCAAGGCTCTCAATTTTGAGAGCCTATAGACAAAACAGGCTTCAAAGCTCTGTGCAATAAAGTATGCTAACTATAAATCCACTACTTTTCCGTATGATTATACTACAGCAGCGTACTAAATTAAGAACTGTTAATATAAGGACATACCACAAAATCAGCCAAAATGGTTCTCAATAGGTCTGCCTTCTTTTAGGACTTTTATTATTTTCTTTCTAAAATACATCTTATATGATTCATCTACCCGTAAAATTTAAATGGCTTTCCACTGTGTAGATTCATGAGGATCAAAACCTTGTCAGTTACAGCAAAACTGGTAAAATAAATGTATATTGCGATTTGGATAAAAGTAATGGTCTGTAACAGAAGTGAAGAACACATCTGCTGTCCAATTCAATTCAGATTTGCTTAAAACATTCCACAGACCAAAAAAAGTCAATTCTTTGCGCCAGAATTTCACCATCAGGCCAATCTGACCCATGACAGTCCAAATCTTTTCAAACATTTCCTCCTATTTTCCATGAAACACCCTACTTTCTTAGCGGCTAATCACCTTCCCCCAAGTATAAATACATACTTATTTAAAAAACGGACTTAACTTCTATTACTCACTCTACCTGTCTTTCTTCCCTTCCCCTTCACCCCTCTACTTACTAATCACAATCCCAGGCACTGCTGTAACACCTCTGTGTAGTCTTCTCTGACCTAACCACCAACAGTCCCAACCCTTACTAATCTGCCAACTTTAAGAATATGCAATAGCTCCATATTTTATATGCCTTAACATTTTTACAGATCTCTATTTCATACCAATTCTTACATGATTTACCAGTAATCTTATGTCTCTCACCAAAACACAAGGTCCTCCAGAGCATACACCATTTTCTTTATTTTGTTGGTCTTTACTTGGTAGGTAATTACTAAATGCATGTAGAAATAAAAAATAATTCCATTCTACATACAAAATATTTTTTCATTTTTTATTTGTATAATCAAACATCCCAGAATATCTCTATAGAGACTGTCTAAACTTCTAATTCAGCCATCTAATTGGTAGCTTCTTCAATAAAAACAGCTGCTTGATTTTAGTTTTTATTTTGGTTTTATTTTTGTTTGTTTTGACTGAGGGTGGGGGTGGAGTTTGGAGAACATACACTTTATTTGAGTTACATATAGGCTGTTGGAATAAGTCCATTGTTGAAACAGTTATGCCACTGCTAATTTCCCCAATTATTCAAAAATTAAACTCTAAACATGCCACAGTTAAAATCTAGTAAAGTGCAGAAACTTCTGAAAAAATAATTTAAATGATTGAAGAAACTGCTTCTCATCTTTCCATACAAGTAATTTCTATTTATAAATTACAACATACCAATGAGTAAAACCTTAAATTCAAACAATTCTGGCAATGGTAGATATTAGGTATATAAAAAGAAACCTAGAAATTATTTCAAAATCACTTCTTTTCTAAGGTTATGTTCCTTGAGCCCTACAGCTACATTATCTTCTATCCTTATTTATAATGAGACACTAAAACTCATCACAGAAAACTATGAATTTGGTACAGTAAAAAAAAAAAATCTTACTTAATGTAAAAAGTATATCTGATCCCATCTACAACTTACAAATATTATGAGTTTATTTTCCCTCTATAAAACAGACTATCACCTCCAACTTTCCCTAGAGAGTTATGAAAAGCTCAGTCTGTTGATGTAAATAAGCAAGATCTAGGTAAGCATTCTAGTATTACAAAAGGCAAAGACTTTGTTATTACATTATGCTAATGTTAATACTTACCAGAGAAGGGGTTTTTGCCAATGATTAAGACATTTGGCAATGACATCATGATCAATTGCTGCAAAGTCTCCTAAAAAAAGATATCCAAAGGTTGTTATATGGGTAATGCTAACTAGGTAATTACTCAACAAGCTATAACTTAAGATTTGTGTACTTCTCTGAAGGTATGCTATACTGCAATTAAAAAGCTTTTAAAAATAAATAAATGTGAAAAAATATATCTAAGGTTTTAAGTTTTTTGTAACTTTAATGAGTTAAATAACTAAATTATAATATCAGATAGACTTAAGTTATTAAAACATGTCAAATGCCCACAAAATAAAAGTGTCAAGCTGAACTGGCCTAACATTTATTTGGAAACCTGAGTTTTAGGTGTTAGGTAATTAAACAACATTTCTCAATAAAAGATTATGTACTCATTTGGGTTTTTTGTTACTTCTCTGAGGGAACTAAAATTATCAACTGATATTAAAATTAAGAAAGGTAGTTACTGGCTGGGCTTGGCTCAGTGGTTGAGCGTCGACCTAGGATCCAGGAGATCGCGGTTCGATTCCTGGTCAGGGCACATGCCTGGGTTGCGGGCTCGATCCCCAGTCAGGGGTGTGCAGGAGGCAGCCGATTAATGACTCTCATCATTGATGTTTCTATCTCTCTCTCCCCCTCTCCCTTCCTTTCTCTGAAATCAATAAAGATATATTTAAAAAGAGAAAAAGAAAGCTAGTTACCTTATTCAAAATCCTGTCTTATGATAATTTCAGGGAAGTGAGCTCTTCCTCAGTGAATCATTACTTTTCTCCTCTATCTACAATAGATGTTTTACTTCCTTTGACTTCTAGCAAAATTTTAGTGACAAGAATATATACATAAGTACAGGATAGAGAATATAGTTATAATAATATTGCAATAACTATGTATGGTACCAGGTGGGTACTAGAAATATTGGGGGCATCACTTTGTAAAGTATGTAATTCTCTAACCACTATGCTATACATCTGAAACCAATACAAAATAGTATTGAAAGAAAACTATAATTAAAAAATAAATTAAATAAATAATATATACATATTCTGAATGTATAGGATGAGTCAGAAAGAACTGGATGCCAGTGGATCAAAGAAATCTGAATGACATTACAATTTTTAATGAGCTTTTACACATTCTAAGTCATTAAAATGAAAACTAAGAAAGAATACTAACACTTAAATGTACCTATCATTACTGAAAATACACACTGAAATAATTTCCTCCACTAACAATCATCTTAGGGTATTGTGTCACTTTTCCTTTCTCCCTAGGAATCATTTTTTCAAGATGACTTTAATGTTTACCAACCCACTGAAAAAAACTGGAGACATACTTATGAATTTTAACTTACCCAAATTCACTTTCCTTTTGTGTATCAAAAGAATCAAAATGTACTCAAATATTTTACCTCAAATACTTTTTCTTAGGGGTATATAGATATAAAAACTTTCTATTTTTAATAGCTTTAGAAAGACTTTTTGGGGGGAAATCTGGTTTTTCAAAAAGATAGATAATTTATCAGGTGACAAGAACTGCATTGATTTGGACTTTGTTAACTTGAAATCTGTCATATTAAAGCAGGCCATGTCTATCTTGGTTATACACACACACACACACACACACATATATATATATGAATAAAAAATTATTTCAGTAAGTCAATTTTGTGTAAATAAGATGGTTGACCTATTTCTGAAGATACTTCACAAGTGCCTTAGAAACATTTTATCTAAGAATATGAAACACAGGGGCGGGTAGAGATGGTTTAGCAAACTGGTTCTAAAGGAAGGGCATAGGAAAGTGGCACAGGAGAATTTCAACCCTCCGTGATATTTTGTTTTAAATATCTGAAACAATACTGACAAAATGTTACAATATTCAATCACTTCTAGCCCTAAATTAGTCCACTAGTATTCAAACTTAGATTAATAAAAAGAAAAGGGAATAACTGGTCATCCAGCAAATGTTAATGAAATATTTACAAATGTGTTTAAAAAAACAGTGACAGTCAAGAAAAAGCAAATCAGCCTTGCCCCGGCAGCTCAGATGGTTAGAGCGTCCTCCTGAAAGACCAAGGTTGTGGGTTTGGTTCTCAGTCCAGGGCACACACAAGAATCAACCAACAAATGCATAAATAAGTGGAACAACTCGATGTCTCTCTCTCTTTCTCTAATCATAAATTTAAAAAAATTATTTTAAATAAAAGAAAAAGCAAATCATTAATAATATCATCTTGGCACTATTAACATTAGGCCTTAAAAATGTTTATTAAAAAAATCTAGCACAGATTTTTATTTCTGGCAACAAGGAGTACTAGACATTAGAATGGAAGAAAGAAATCCAAAAACACTGAATGATTTTTTAAAAATCTTTAAAAATATATGACTGACCTCAAAAGAAAGTAAAAAGATAATTTTCAGTTAAAAGATAAAACAGAAAAAAATTAAACCCTGTAAAGGAAGGTACGGAAAAAGCTGGGGTTTTTTTAGCCTTTGGTAGATATTAAGGACAGCTCTTTCCCTCAGGATTTGCAATAATGTAGTCCCAGCTTAAAAATATAAACACATAAATACATCCTTTCCATACATACAGATGCAGAAGAGATCCAGAAGTATATATATTCAGGCACTATAGCGGTAATCTCTATTAGGCACCGGAACTGTTCATACTTTATATTTTTTCTAGTTTTCTACAGTAAACAAGTATTGCTTCTAAAATAATATAAAACTGCTTAAAATAAAAGTGGCTCTAAGTTGGTTGCACAAAAGGAAACAAATCTTCTCTGAAATAATGTATACTTGGCCCACATGAAAGTATTCCCACAGATAAATTTCCTTCCAAAATGAGCTCACAACTAAAACAGACGCGTGTGCGCGCACACACACACAACCATTGCCACCATCAACCACTGTGAGAAATAGCAAACAGAAAACACAGGGCAGATTCAGATCCCCACAGATCTGCTTTCAGATTTTGAAATTATCAGACATAAAATCTAAAATGGAAATTTTTAAAATTTCTAAAAAAGTAAATGAAGAAATTAAAAGAATGATTAACAAACAAAATGGAAAAAAACACGTAAAAAAAATCAAACTTCTAGAAATGAAAGATATAATTATCAAGAATCAAAATTAATCAGTGGGTTAAACAGAGATTTGACAAATGTGTGGCAAATTAGGAAACTGAAAAGACAGTTCTGAAAAAATTCTCAGAATGTAGGACAAGATTGATAAAAATTTAATAAACATGAAGGAGAAAGTTAAGAAAGCCTAGTATACATGTAATAAAAATATCTGAAGTATATCAGATATCAGAATAGGAAATAGTCAATATTAGAAGAGACAAAATTAGCAGCCAAGGAGAGAAAAATGACAGTTTAACCTAAGAACAAAAATTAGACTGATGGCTGACTTCTCCAGAACAATAGAGAATCCGGAGACAGAAGAATAAAATCTGTAAAACAATGTGGGGAAAATTAATTGTTAACCCAAAAAAATTACTCTCAAGAACAACGGTGAAAAAAAGGCATTTTCAGACAAATAGACATTAAGAAACTTTACTTTCAACAAGCCCTCTCTAAACAAGCATTTATTTTATTTTATTTTTCCCATTGCCTTTCAGAGAGAGTGGAAGGGAGGGGGGGCGAGAAAGAAAGCAAGAGAAAGAGAGAGAAAGACAGACACATTGATTGGCTGCCTTCTGCACGAGCCCCAACCAGGGCCAGGGATACAGCCTGCAACCAAGGTATGTGCCCTTGGCCAGAACTGAACACAGGACCCTTCAGTCCTCAGGCTGACACTCTAACCATTGAGCCAAACTGGCTAGGGCTAAACAAGCATTCAAAGGATATACTTCAATAAGAAAATTATCCTAAAGACAGGTCTGAGATAGAAAAGAAAACAAGGGAGGGAGTGGGGGGATCATGTAGCTTGACGTAAAGTAACACTGATTTTATTTATTTGACAGTAATTTCAATATCTAATTTATGAGGTTTTTTTAAAAACTAAAATACAAGACAATAACAGCTTAAAAGTCAAAGAGGAGGAGCCTGGCTGGTGTGCTCAGTGGTTGAGCATTGGCCCTTGCACCAGGAGGTCGCCAGTCAGATTCCCCCGCCCTCCCATCAGGACACATGCCCAGGTTGCGTGCTTGATTCCCCAGCACGGGGCATGCAGGAGGCAGCTGACAGATGTTTCTATCTCCTTCTCTCCCTCTCCCTTCCTCTCTTTCTAAAATCATTAAAAATTGTTTTGTTTTGTTTTTAAAGTCAAAGGGGGAATGACTAGAGTTAAAGCATTCTAAGGTCATAGTACTATTCATAAAAGAGTACAGATACTGATTAATGTTGACCTTTGCTTATGGTAAACATAAAAGGTATAATTTCGAAAGTGGCCTCTAAAAAAAGAGATGTAGAGTGAAAAAACTTTTAAACCAGGGGAGAGAAAGATATGTAGAAACAATTACTGATAAATGGTATAATTCTTCTAATAATTAAACAATTTAAAACTCTTTTGCATCCAATAACATAGCTTTAAAGTATACAAAGTAAAACTTGACCAATCTATCATCATAACGGGAGATTTCAAGTCATCTTTCTCAATAACTGTAGATCAAGAGACAAAATTAATCAGGCTGCAAAAGGTTTCAACAATATAATTAACAAACAAGCTCGCTCTGACTCTGCACCCAAATAATTAAAGAACACACATCTCTTTCAAGCACACATGGAACTTTAATTAAAACTGACAACATAGTAGGCCAAGCCAAGTAATTTTTAACAAATGTCAAAAAACCAGTATCATACAAACCACATTCTTTGACCAAAAATCAACAGATTGCTTGGGAAATATCATATTTTTTGAAATCTAAAAGCATACTTCTAAATAACTCATAACTAAACAAAGAAATCATAACAAAAATGAGAAAATTCACAGAATAAACATTTTAAAACTACAACATACTAAAATTTGTGTGATATAGCTACAGAGATTCTTAGAAGTATATTGATAACCTTGAGAATGCTCATATTTATTTAAATTGTGAAATGTGCATCCAATTTAAGTTAAAAAAAAAAAAGAACAATAAAAAGTACACTCTTGAAAAGCATAATGAGAGCAAGCTAACAAGGTAGTGCACTATGCAAATCCTCAGGAAATAGAATTAGTTTTAAGAATTCACAAAATATAATAATTATCTGTAAAACTAGATAATAATGAAGTACTTGACTCTATCTTAATATTGCATAAAAACAGACTGTGTTATTATTGTTCTATCTCCAGGAAACAGACCAGTACCTGGCATATTATAAGCAGTTAGTATATGTTAGGTGATTGATAGGAAATAACACAAAAATGTGAGTATATAAGAGAAAACCCTTGTATTAAAATACAATAGATGAAAAAAAAACACTACTTACCTGATAATAGCATTTTATTTGTCTCACCAAAATGGACAGATTATGAATTCTAAGTGAGGCATCGTTGTTGACTTTTTTATTTACTCTTTGACTCTCCAATTTAGGATTACTGAAAGAAATTTTAAAAAATACTTTAAAATTATACTGAAATATATTATCAACCTATAGATGACTAAAAATAACCACATAATACATTTTTTCTTTAAATTGTACTTTCACCTGCATTAAAAGAGATAATCCAAAAGGACAGATGATTACTTTGAAATGTATTCTGTGCTTCTAATTAATAAAAATGCATCTGATATTTCTTAGACAGTAACTAAATAAATTTGAAACATAAGTCAGATGTTGCCCTTCATTCTCATTTGTCTCTCCAACTCCCTGGGATAAATAACCTCTTATTTCCTTGAATATATATATTTCCATAACCTAAAATAAATCTATTTAAATCAAGAGTGTAAACTATGGTCCTACATAGTAACCAATAAATAAATAATAACCAATAAATGTTGTATCTTCTCTCAGGCAATATTCCAGGGAAATTAAAGAATGAAGTAATGATACAGGTTAATACTTCTATCTTAGATAATCTTTGTAGATTTAATGAAAGCAAAGATTTCAGTAATTTTGAGGTAGCACAAACTGAAGAAAAACAGGCCATGGTTAAGAATGAGAAAGTCAATGACACAAAAAAGCAAAGGCAACAAAAGCAAAAATAATCAAGTGTGACTAATAAAAGCTTCTTACAGCAAAGAAAACCATCACCAAAACGAAAAGGCAACCTATGGAATAAAAAATAAATTTGAAAATTATATATCTGATAAGGAGTTAATATCCAAAATAAATAAAGAGCTCAATACGACTCAATAGCAAAAAAAAAAAAATCCAATTTTAAAATAGGCACAGAAGCTGAATACACATTTTTCCAAAAAAAGACAAACAAATGGCTAACAGGTACGTGAAAAGGTGCTCAACATCACTAATCAGGGAAATGCAAATCAAAACTACAATGAGATATCACCTCATACTTATTACAATGGCTATCATCAAACAAGGCGAGATAAGTGTTGGTGAGTATGTGGAGAAGAGGGAACCCTTATGTGCTGTTGGTGGGAATGTAAATTGGTGCAATCACTATGGAGGTTCCTCAAAAAATTAAAAATAGAACTATCATATAATCCAGCAATCCCACTTCTGGGTATATATCCAAAGGAGATGAAATCAGGATCTCAAATTGTTATCTGCACCCCAGGTTCACAGAAGCATTATTTACAATAGCCAAGATATGGAAACAACTTAAGTGTACATCAACAGAGAAATGGATAAAGATCTGATATAGACACATACACACACACACAAACACACACACACAAATATTATTCAGCCTCAAGAAAGGAAATCCTGCCATTTGCAACAACATGTGTGGATTATGCTAACTGAAATTAAGCCAGAGACAGAAAAATACTCTGTTCTCACTTATATGTAGAATCTTAAAAAAAGTCAAACTCATAAAAACAGAAAATAGAAAAGTAGTTGCCAGGGGATGAGGGGCTGAAAGGAATAGAAAGAAGCTGGTAAAAGGGTACAAACTTTCAGTTATAAGGTCTGAAGATCTAATGTAAAATATAACAATTGTTGGTAACACTGTATTATAGAATTGAAATTTGTTAAGAGTGAAACTTAAATGTTCCATACACACTAAAGATAAAAATGTGAGGCAATAGATGTGCTAATTAACTAGACAGTGGGAATCCTTTCACAATGTATAGGTAGGTATATTAAATCATTACTAGGTACATTTTAAATATCTTAAAAAATAAAAATTTTAAATTAAGAAAATAGTGAGGAAAGTGACATTGTTTTCCTACTTTTACAAATATTCAATACCTGGTTTAATTTTTTTAAAACAGGCTGTTGCATTCAATCTACTGTTTGTGTTATTTTGGCTCACATATATGAAGAAAATTCAGCCTCAACCAAATATGTAGAAGACGACACTCTGGACTCTCTAAAAGGATCCTCAAACCATACGCTGAGAACTACTGCTTTACTTCAACTATTCTCTTGCCAGCACTCCTAACATATTGATCCATTTATCTTTTGTCCACATTCACAATGTCAATCTCTGATAGTGGATCAGTTCAACCACCTAGACTGAGGTTGCTCCTATCACTAGATAAGAAAATAATACAACCAAACTAAGCTAAAATATCAAATAGTAAGAAAAAGATAGTACCAAACTTGTTCTCTTGTCACAGGCAACTAGAAAACTGGACAAAATATATGAAATAATTGTTTTCAGACTTTGGACAGCAGGTAATGCAAAGCTATAATCCCTAGCTAGGCTCTCTCTGGTGAAACAGTGAGGCAATTTCCAGAATGAGGTAAAGGGATGGGTAACCCAAGTCTCTCAGAACTTGAGGAGACAAAGTTTGGAGTTCAAGAAGGTTGAAATGACTAAAATTTTCAGAAAAGAATGCCAGAGACAAGAAAGCTATACTAACAAAGAACTCCAAAAAACATGCCCTTAAGATTTTAGCTAAATATTAAGTTGTGCATATATACCCTAAAACTCCACAAGGCCAAGCAGAGGACAAGTACAGGAAAGCTCTATGCTAAATAACACCTAAAGTTCACAAAATGCAGAGAAAAATTCAAGTTCTGACCAACCAAGGTGAAGGAGAGACCCTGATAAACACCCAGAGCATTCAGTAGAGAACTCAGAAGAGTCATGTGTTAGAAGTAGAACTAAACTAGCAATAGAGTAAAATCTATTCCAGAACCTTCCTAACAAAACTTAAAAACAAGCCTTGAAAGGATCGGGCTGATTACAAGTAACTTGACAACCTGTGAAACAAACTCATCACTCCTTAAAAGACAAGATCCGGACACTCTACAATGTAATAATTACAATGTCCAGCGTACAACAAAAAATTACTAGACATGTAAAGAAACCCCCATAATGTGATTCATGACTAGGAAAGAAAATGAAAACTTACTAGAAACAGACACAGAAATGACAGTGATCACGGAAATAGCAGACACAACTTTAAAACAGCTATGTTAAATGACAAAGAAAAAACCATGAACATTATGTGGACAAAAATGGAAACAAACTAAAATGGAACTTCTAAAGCTAAAAAATACAATATCTGAAATTAAAAATGCACTGCATGTGCTTAACAGTAGATAGTAAACTTGAAGACACAGCTGTAAAACAACAACAAAAAAACCCCCAAAGCACAGAGAGAGAGGGAAAGAAAAAAAACAGAGAAATGAATGTAGACTAAGTGACCTCTGGTGGCAATAGCAAACGCACAGAAAAGTTGCACACACAAGTACAGTCTTTCTTCTGAACCACTTGAGAATAAGTTGCTGATCTGATAGGCAATAGTCCTTGAATATTTAAGCGTTTGTTTTCTACAAACACATATAACTATCAAAATCAGAAAATTAACAATGATATATTTCTACTACCTAATATTTAGAATCCAATCAAGTTTACTGTTCCAAATAATAAATGAATGTCCTGTTTAGGAAAAGAATCTAGTTCAGAATCACACTTCCCATTCAGTAGTCTCAACTGCAATCTTTAGTCTCTCTCAGCCTGGAAAAAGTTTCAATCTTTAATTGAATGTCATGATCTAGACATTTTAAAAGGTTACAAGTTCAGTTAATTCACAGAATGTCCTTTAGTTGGGTTTGCCTAATTAGGTTGTGTCTGACTCCTAATTAAGTTCAAGTTATGTATCTTTGACAGGAAAAAACAGAAAAGATATGCTAAGTTCTTTTCAATGCATCCTAAGAAGTGGTACGTAATTTTGATTTGTCCCATTACCTTTATCACTTGATTAAACTGGTATCTGCCAGTTTTCTCCAACACAGTTACTATTTTCCTTTTGTAATTATTTTGGGAGGACACACTTTGAGACTTTATATCAATAACCTAATTTTCACCAATCTTTATTTATTTCTATCAGTACACTCATGGTTCCCTATAATAGTCAATGGATCATAATAAAATACTATAATTACTTTGATAACTACTGTTGGTTGCCTTTTCATTTTGTTGTTTCCTTTGTTGTATAGAAGTTTTTTAGATTTTTTGTTTTTGTTTTTAATCCTCACCTGAGGATATGTTTTTATTGATTTTGGAGCGAGAGAAACATTGATGTGAGAGAGAAACATCGATCGGTTGCCTCCCACACACATTGACCAAAGATTGAACCCAAAACCTAGGTATGTGGCCTGACCAGAAACTGAACCTGTGACCTCTCAATGCCTGTGTGGGCTGAGGTTCCAACCAACTGAGCCACACCAGCCTGGGCTAGTAGTTTTTTAGTTTGATACAACACCATTTGTCTATTTTTGCTTTAGTTGCCTGTGTTTTTGGAGTCATATGCAAAATTCAGCTCTTACTTGAAACCAGCTTATAATTTTCTTCAGGAAGGCCTTTTATTAGGTATATTCTTAAATGCCCTCTAGCTTTCACTGTTAGAGTGAGTATAATATTTTAAAAACATATTGCTAAGCCCTAGCCAGTTTGGCTCAGTGGTGAGAGCATCCACCAGGCGAATGAAGGGTCCCGGGTTCATTTCCAGCCAAGGGCACATGCCTCGGTTACAGGCTCAACCCCGGCCCCCAGTCTGGGCATGTGCAGGAGGCAGCCAATCAATGTGTCTCTTTCACATAGCTGTTTTTCTCTCTCTCTCTCTCCTCCCCCTTCCACTCCCTCTGAAAAGCAGTAGAAAAAATATCCTCAGGTGAGGATTAAAAAACATACAGTAAATGTATATATACATATATATTGCTAATAGGCCATTACTGATACACAAATGCTATCAATTTTTGTGTACTGCTCTTATCTTTAAAAGCCTCGCTAAACTTCCTTGTTCTAATGGTTTGTCTGTTGGTGCTCTAAGGTTACTTTTAATTGGTTTTACTATTAATGCATAATGTTTGCCATAATTTTCTGATGGACACCCTCCTCCAAGTTAAGTTCCCTCCTATATCTGAATAGGTGCTGAATTTTATCCAATTTTTCCTATATTTGCTTCCATCTGATTCTTCTCCTTTAGTATGTTAATGTCATGAATTACACTGTTACAACTTCTAATAGTGAATCCTATACTATTTACTCTATCAGCTCCACCACACAGTAATAACATTATTCCTTTTTTTGGGTGCATAATTCTATCATAGGTCTTCTTCCAGCAATTGCCTTTATGCCTCTCACTTCTCACTGGACTGTAAGCTTTTGACAGGGTTCATATCTTATTCACATTTTTATCTGATCCTAATATCGTTTGAATAAATAAAAATAAGAATAAACAATCTGAGACTAAGCACAGTGTTTTAAAAAGTGTTGCTTTCTTATGAGAGTTATGAGATGACATTTTCCAAACTAACAACTCACTTGGAAGTCTGGAATAGACACTCTCTATTAAGGTTTGTGTTCCAAAGATCAATTGAATATTAGAGTCCTAAACTACAATTTGAGACCTACAGAACAAGAGAGAATAGTAGTAGGCAGGCTAAATCTGACCTATAACTGATTTATGCTTAGTTCCAGGAAAATAATGAACAGCCCAAGGAAAACGAGAATATACCTGGAAAAGTGGGTCTCTGAGGTAAAGACATTAAGCAGAACTAGTTACTCAGAGAAACAAGAAGACTATATCACTGAAGTCAGATCATGTGTCACAGCAGACAAAGACGAACAGCCACATGGTTAGGAAGGCAGGATTAAAAACCCAGAGAGCTAAGGGGAAATCTTGTTTCATAAAATGAGCTCTGGTACAGTTTTAGTCAATAAGTTAAACAAATACTCCCTGAGTACCTAATGTGGCTATATTACTTAATGTATAAAGCTTAGTTTAAGTCAAGCTACCATTGTGTAGAAGACGATACCTGTAATTGAGAGAAGAAAGTAGGAACTACCCTAGTAACAAAAACGTTAGGGAAATTTCATTTGCAATCATAGACATTCTGTAAATATCTTTCCTTTCTAGCCTTCCTCCATCTTTTTATTTCTATTTTCTTAACTGTATATTTGATCCCCTTTCATACTTTTCACTCATGAATGTCTATTCACACACTGGCAATATTTATACCTATGAAATACTTCAGAGATTATCTAGTTTTACTATAAATCAGAAAATCAAGTCCAAAGTAATAATTAGCCTAAGGTCCTTTACTCTTCCAGCCTTTTCTCTTATAGAATCATTCAAGAAAACAAAGACTGATAGAAAAAGTTTTGAGCAATGTTATCTATAAAATTCACGTGTATTCGAGCAGTTGGGCGTCGACCTATGAACCAGGAGGTCACATTTGATTCCCAGTCAGGGCACATGCCAGGGTTATGGGTTTGGTCCCCAGTAGGGGGTGTGCAGGAGGCAGCCAATCAATGACTCTCTCTCACCATTGATGTTTCTATCTCTCTCTCCTTCTCCCTCACTTTCTTTGAAATCAATAAAAAATATATATATTTAAAACCACCATGTATATAATAATTTTTATTGTATTGTTTGAGCATATTCCTAATTGTTTTCACAGTAATCAAACTAAAAAGAGTTTCCTTTCCCCACCCAGTTCATTACAATATTTTACTATAAACCTAGGTATTTAATTCTGACAATAAATATTTTTAAAAGATTTCAATATTGTAACTGAAAATGTATAGAAACTAAAAAAAAATTGTATAAATTGAGAGTACAAACTCATTATTACCTGACACTATGTATTTTGATTATACTTTGGGATGGATGTCTAATATTCTAATAAACGTATGATTTCATTCCTACTTCTAAAAATTTTATAAAGTAAATATTATCTTTGTCCCTGACAGAGTTGTTACAAAGCTCGTGTTCTTTAAAGTGATTTTTTTTAAAAATATGTTTTTATTGGTTTCAGAGAGAGGAAGGGAGAGGGGGAGAGAGAGAGAGAAACATCAATGATGAGACAGTATCACTCATCGGCTGCCTCCTGCACCCCACCTACTGGGGATGGAGCCTGCAACCGGTCATGTGCCCTGACCAGAATCAAACCATGACCTTCTGGTTCATAGGTCAATGCTCAACCACTATGCCATGCCAGCTATGCAAGTTGATTTTTTTTTTAAATTAAGTTTTAAAGTTTCTTTTTAAATTTTATGTCCGACATTCCTCATATATTATGAAATTTATTCAGTTGCCCAAAAGCCTGTAGTCTCCTTTCCCTAAAGCTCTTTTAAGAATTAGCAAGTTTTAAGAATTTAGAATTTTGGTTTGCTCAAAATCTTTTAAAAAATTTTTTGTATAAAAAGATTTTATTTCCAAGTTTTATATTAAGATTTTTCAGCCTCTGAGAAAGATTGCTTGTAACAAATTAAGACGATTCAGAATCTAAAAAGAGGAGACTTTAGTTTTTATATACTAAGGATATCAGAGGAAATTATTTTAGGAATGTGGAATAAAGTGAAAAATACAATTTAGATAAGCTAGAGAAAGTATGTTGAAAAATTTATGGAAAAGTACTTCAACGCCTAAAATTAATCTCACATTCAACAAGGATCTCAACAGGTAGGACAATGAAAGTTCTCTGAATTCTTTTATAAAACTGTTGTGCTTTGTGTTTACAAATCTTTGCTATAACTACATAGAATTTGAGGGGATTTCTATGATCTAGTAGACTCATAAGGAAATCCAATAGAATAGTGGAGTTCTTTGGTAGAACAGGCTGATACACAGAGCCTCAGTTTCAGTTTCTAATCTACACTGTACCAATTACAAGTTATTTAAGTACGCAAACAGAACTGGAAAGTTCCTAATTCTTTAGAATTACTGGCTATCACATCACAGTCTGTCTATAAGCTTTCTGGACTTGAATACCAGCATAACTGCTAAGCATTCTAGGCATGGACCTAGAGAGCAATAAACTTTCAATTACAAGGCTTGGGTTTCCCATTTGATGCATGCCTAATATGAGTTAGGGTCAAACTGACATATGTTAGGATCATGGAAAACAAGCCCTTTCACCCCAAGAATGTGATCTTCTTTATATGCGAGAAACTAACCTCAGGTGAAACTGCCTGAAAAGTCCTAACTCCACTCCTATGAAAATTAGTTGAATATTTAAGAAAAGGTTAACTGAAAATTATACAAATCAAGAAAATTAATAACTTCAGGAAAAATAGTATTTTTAAAAAAAGAAAAATGTAATAATAATACACTACCTGGCTCTGAAGGAAATATTATACAGGGTGGGGCAAAAGTAACTTTACAGTTGTGAGTACACAAAACTGAGTTTATTCTTGTATTATTATTTATTAATTATTGTATTATTTTTCATATAAACTATAAACCTACTTTTGCCCCACCCTGTATAATACTGTATAATTTACATTACACTAATGTAAATACTGATTACTGATTTAACTGAACTTATAATACATTAGAAAAACAAGGCATGAACAAGTAGAGTTGATGCATTAAAAAAGTTAAAATCTCATCTACCATTATCAGGAAGTCAATAAATAGTGTCTGAAAGGGAGAAATCAAGAAATACTAGGGTAGGCATATTAATCACCATAGTATATGGGGCTAAATGGGGCTAAAAGAAACTGCTTTAAAAAGGAGGAGTAGGATTGCTGTTCTTCACTATGAAACTTTTGGTATTAAATAATCCTTTTAACCATGTAGAACATTTTATTTATTGATTGATTTTAGAGAAAGAAAGGAAGAGAGAGAGGGAGGGAGAAAGGGAGGGAGAGAGAGAAGGATAAAGAAACATCGATTTGTCATTCCACTTATTTATGCATTCACTGGCTGATTCTTGTATGTGCCCTGACCGGAAATCAAACTCACAACGTTGGCATATCAGGACAATGTTCTAACCAACCTGACCATGGCTAAAACATTTTTTTGAAAGTGGGAAAAAACACCCACAAAAAAATTCTGTTTTATTAAGCCTGGTCACTTTATTTACTTCAAGGGAAAAAATAAGTAATCTGTTACTTGGCTGAAGCACATTTAATGAAGCTATATATGTAGGATTCAATGCTAGAGATTCAGTCATGTGACTGAGACTACACATAAACATAAGAAAATAAAACAATATAAAAAATTTCTTCTATCCAAAGTAAAGACAGAAAGCACTACATTCCTTTGTGTAATTTAAGGTTTATTTTTTTATACAATAAAAAGTCACAGTACATACAGTAACTTGAAACAAACAGTATGTAGTACAGTATAACTCCAAAAGTCTCTAAAAAGAAATTGTAGTCTATTAAGTATTCTAAATATTCTGTCTTTCCTTTATGTTTAATACTTAAAATGCTAAACAAGAGTAACTGAGAATAGAGTCATAATTGATAAAGTTTTGATTATTCCCTTTGAAAACATACCTTAAAAAAGAATAATTTATTTTTGGAAAGGCCTTTCTCTAAAATAAAAGATGAGCAGCTGAATGATACATATGTGATATATGAGCAAGTACCTTTTTAATTACACATAGCTCTTTCCAAACCAACATAATCTCAAATCAACCACGTCTTTTTGTAAGATAAAAACTGAAAAATGCTTTAGAGGCAAACAGCTCAAATCTGTCCAGGCAGAAGTTAAATGCAACAAGGCAGCAAGAGAGAGCCTCAAGCAATTTCACATTTATAAATGACCTACTTATGACAAGATGCATTAATTTCAATAAACAGACAATGGTATTATCTACCACCATATATAGTGTTTTTTTAAATTAGGGTAGTAGATGAAGGAAAAGCTAGCAATTCTACAACTCTAACACTCTAAGATTTGGCCCTGTAGAACCAAGGATTATGTCTTTACTTATTCATTGACTAATATATATGAGAAACAGAAACCTGATAGTTTTAATGGCTTTATGGTCTTCTAACCAGACTGTAAACCTGTTACGTATCCTCTTGGACCATCTGCTTAGTGTTGGTGCTTAACAACTACATGTGCTCATGTTTTTTATCACACCACTCTAATTTAATACTAGCTGTATAGTTTTGGGGTTTTTTTGAGATGTTATATGGCAGCACATAATAACATTTGCAAGTCACTATGAAACATTTAAAATAACTAAGTTATTTGCATATCTAACTTCAAATGTGCATATACCAGAATGACTGCTTTATGAAAAATAATTAATTGGGTAAATATCATCACCATTTACGGTTATCTAAGTAGTAAGGTATTTATCTTAGCACTGAGAATAGTCAGGGAAAGGAGTTGGGTTTTTGGGGGTTTTTTAAAGTATCCCTTTACCTTAATTTCTCCCTTTTTATTTTATTTTTGTATTGATTTCAGAGAGAGGAAGGGAGAGGAAGAGAGAGAGAAACATCAATGATGATAGTGTCATTGACTGACTGCCTCCTGCACACCCCCTGTTGGGGATAAAGCCCAAAATTCAGGCATGTGCCCTGACAGGGAATCAATCCAACCAGGATCTCCTGGGATCATACAGGTCGATGTTCAACTGCTGAGCCACGCTGGCTGGCCTTAATTTCTCGCATTTTTCACAAACTGCATCACTATGCATAATGGCCAACAATAAAACCCAATATTAATATTTTATATACCTACAGAATATTTTCACATATATTAACTAATTCAATTTTTACAATGACTGAAGTCACTTGCAGACGTATGTGACATGTAATTACCACATAGAAGCTACTGACACAGTCCCCCTCACGTACTTTCTCATAATTTAAGATACATTAAGTTACCTTTTCAAGGGCTGAAAAAATATCTCCATCTTCTTAGCGCAAGACTGAGCTAGCAGTATGGCGTGATATTCGCTAACAATTAGAACTAATGTTTTGATATAAAAGTTGCAAATGGACACAAAAAGAATAAAAATCCAATACTATACATACACTTAACCTTGATTTTATCTGAATTGGATAAAATGACTGAAGATCTTCCCTTTACATTTTAGAAGAAGCCAACATGAACCCTTAAAATATCAGACTAGCAGTTTTCCAACTTTTCAGTCTGAGGATATCTTTTCACTCTTGAAATTTACTGAGGACTCCAAAGATCTTTTGTTTATGTGAGTTACATTTCTATATATTTACTATATTAAAAATCAAAATTAAGAATTGAAAAATAATGTATTCATCCATCTAAAAATAACAAACTCATTGTATGTTAACATAAAGAGCATTTTTATGATAACCATCTTTTCCAAAAACAAATAATTTTAACAGGAAGTGACATTCTTTTACAACTGAGTAAATCTCTTTAATGTTTGGTTTAATAGAAGACATCTGTATTCTTAAATGTGCTTCTGCACTCAACATGCAGTGATACGCTATTTTGCTCAAAGTACATAAAGAAAACGTACAAAGTTACAATCAGAAAAAGGAAGAGTACTTTAATAGCCTTTTCAGATAATTACTGATATTCTTCTTTGATGCTACCAAAATTCAGTGACGTGGTACCTTCTTACAGGTTGGTTGTAATGTGGAATCTGAAATCATATCAATGACCTTTTCTCCCATTGATCTATCTGGCATGTTGAATAAATCTTTTACATATCCATGATTTCTTTTTTAAAAAAATGTTTTTATTGATTTCAGAGAAAGGGAGGGAGAGGGGGAGAGAGAGAAACATCAATGATAAGAGTCATCGATTGGCTGCCTCCTGCACGCCCCCTACTGGGGATCGAGCCCACAACCCGGGCATGTGCCCTGACCAGGAATCGAATCACCATCTCCTGGATCATAGGTCTATGCTCAACTGCTGAGCCATGAAGCCGGGCTCTGTGATTTCTTATTATGCATTGGTCATTTTGAAAATATTGGTTCATTGAGTTATACAGAGATCTTTCAAATTTTGCACATTTTATTATTCAATACCAAAAACAATCACTTTGATTAATATCGCCTCTAATCTCATCAGAAAAGTCTTCAAATATTGAGAACTACTAAGCTCATGTTTTCTATAATCCAAATTTTATCACTGATAGCAAACACTATCAGTTCTTTTACTTGAAGTGATAGCCTCACTTTGCTCATTTTTTTTTTAATCCTCACCTGAGGACACACTTATTGATTTTAAAGAGAGGGGAGTGGAGAGAGAGAGAAACATCAATGAAAGAGAGAAACATTGACTGGCTGCTTTCCCATACTCACCCGCCCTGATCAAGGATCAAACTCCCGCAACCTAGGTACGTGCCCTGACCAGGAATTGAACACGAAACCTTTCCGTGTACAGAATGACACTCCAACCGACTGAGCCACGCCAGCAGGGCTCACTTTGTTCATTTTTGAGAAAATGTCTGCCCAATACTAAAATCTGAATAACTATAGTTTTCAGTTCTTTAAAGTAAAAGCAATGTTCCACAAAACAGAGATTTGTTCAGCTTGCAACACAAAAAATCATGAGTATTCTTCCTTGAGATAATCATAATATTTCATTACGCAACAGAAACGTTTAATGCATACTTCTCATTTTGTCCTACAGAATTTTAAATATATGTACTCAATGATCAAGGCTCAATAAAATAATTTTTATTGCTTCATCAAGGACATTTTTAAGTGCAACAGGATTTCTTTTTAACTACAAGCACATTGTGTGAAGAATACAATGATGCCCAGATGGCATGGCTCAGTGATTGAGCATCGACCTATGATCCAGATCATGGTTCAATTCCTGGTCAGGTCATATGCCAGGGTGGTGGGCTCGAGCCCCAGCAAGGAGCATGCAGGGGGCAGCCAATCAATGATACTCCCTCTCCCTTCCTCTCTCTGAAATCAATAACAATATATTTTTTAAAAAGAATACAATGACTACACATATAATTTGGTACCACTCCTTGATTGATGCTAAAAAGGCCAATGACATCTTAATATTATTATGAAAGTAATTTTGACCTGACAGACAAGCCCATCCCCAGGAACTGTTGATCTTTGAGAATCACTATATTTGGCAAATCAATTCCTGTCTTGGTATGGAGACCTGAGTACTTAATATTATGCTAATCAGTGCCTTCATAATGTAACAGAACCTTCATTCATAGGATGGTCAACCACATGGCCAGTAACTGAAACAAAGATTGTTTATAGCACCAATAGGCATTACTAATCTGTGATGGAACTTTCACCCCTTGTCCTTAATCCTTACAATAGGGTCACAGAGATTTGTTTTAATCAGTATTCTAGGGCAGTATTTGTTCCGAACCCAGTCAGTCCCAGGGACTCAAGAAATCTCAAACTAAGCAGATGCATGATTAGGTATTTTCCATGATTAGCAACAGACTTATGTTTTCACCCCCATACTATCAATTCAATAGAATTAAGGACTCTTAACCTAAAGCTGTGGATAAAAATCTCAATATGTTGGACTTCATCAGGAAAGTTATTGAAAACCAAACTGAAGGAACTAGGTATTCTAATACCAGACAAAACCATGCTCTATGACTTGTCCTTACCTCACCTCAAGCAAGACATAACCAAGGTAGAGAAAATATCCAATAAAGGTAATTAAAACAAGCAAGGGGACGGGGTCAGAGGGGAGGAAAATAGAAGGCAAACTGAAAAGTAAAACAAACTAAAAAAAAAATTAAAAATAAAATAAAGTAAAACAAACTAAATCCTACAATACTAGAGAGTGTCCTCAAATTTTCGAAAATGAGTAACATTACAAATCTCTTTATCCATTCCTTTGACATTCACTGGAAACATATGACATACCAAGTCTATGCTAGGTAGTGGTGATACATGCCAGGTTCTATGCTAGGTGCTGGTGATAGGTAACGCAAAATCTCTAGCCTCTCAATGCTAGCTGTCTAGTAGTCACATCACTTTAACAATTAGTAAAGGTAGATATGGGATCATAGAGGAGAGAGCAATTAACTCTGCCAAGGGACCTCATAGGGTGTTAATGAATGAGTAGAAATGCCCGGCCGGGTGTGCTTAGCGGGTGAGCATTGACCTATGATCCTAGAGATCGTGGTTAGATTCCCTGTCAGGGTACATGCCTGGGTTGTGGGCTCAATCCCCAGTGGGGGGAGGGGGAGCGTGCAGGAGGCAGCCAACCAATGACTCTCTCATCATTGATGTTTCTTTCTCCCTCTCCCCTCCTCTCTCTGAAATCAATATACACGAGCATGCACACAGACATTAAAAAAAAAAAAAGAATGAGTAGAAATTTACTAGGCAAAAAAAGTAGGGGGTCCTGGCTGGGTGGCTCAATTGGTTAGAGTGTCATCCCACACACCAAAAGGTTTCGGGTTTGATTCCTGATCAGGGTGCATACAGAAGGCAACCGATTGATATTCTCATCGATGTTTCTCTCTTTCTCTCCCTTCCTCTCTCTCTAAAATCAATAAACATATCCTTGGGTGAGGATTTAAAAAAAGGGGAGAGGGGGAAGGACAGTCTAGAGAAAAATGATTATAATAATAGAAATAAAACAATAAAGATATCAACAGCTAACATTTACTGTACACTTGTTACAAGCCAAGCACTGTGCACAAATTACCTTACTAAATTCTCATAATAACCCTTTCTCTTTTTATCCTGTTTATAAAGAAGAAAACTCAGTAGTTAAGTAACTTGCTAAAAGATCATACAGCTATACAGAGGGGACACCAACAGAGATAAGACAAAACTAAACTGTGAAAGATTATGACTTATTTGAGGAAATATAAATAAGTACATATGATATAGCACAGGGTAATACTAATGACTGCAACCAGCCTGTGGGATACCATGATCAACAAAACAGAAAATAGATACTATCCCTCCCTTAGTACAGATTATGTCTATTCTAGGAAGGAAACATTATCCCCCATCTTAAAGATACAGGAACTGAGATTTGGAGATAACAATTATCTAAGATCACACACTAATAAGTAACAGTGAGAAATGAACTCAAGTCTATCCGACTCAAAGTCCAAATTCATTGTACTTTACCACATACCCTCTCTATTATTCTTTCGTACAACAAAAGTTTATCAAGAACCTACTGTATGTCAAGCACTACACTAGGAATAGACAGATAAGAGATGTAAGTCCCCACCTTCCAGAAATTGCACACCAAGAACGGGAACACACTGAGATAAATGCTGTTACTGAAGTATGCATAGGGTCCAAGAAAAGGCACAAGTTGGAGTACTAAGCCTAGGATGAGCCAGGGGATGGCAGAGAAGCAGTGACGGTAAGTAAGCAGCAGTCAGTTATGAAAGCAATAGTGAGGAGGTGGGAAAGTGTTCTGAGGAAGGGAAGAATGTATAGGAAGGCAGAGACATCTATGAGAATACAGCTTATCTTTGGGAACTATAAATTTTCTCAATCTTAGGCTATGCACTGCAAAGATAAAATTAGTGAAGTAGGCATCAGCCAGATCTCAAAGGAGCCTGGATGCTTAAATAATGTGTTTACTCTCAAGGCAGAAGCTACTGAATCATTTTAAAGACGAGTGTTTTAGAAAGTTTCATATGATCACAGATGAGAAGACAAGCTGAAGGGAGCCCAAAGGTAAGACCAGTTAGAGGCTACTACATTAATCCAAGAGTCAGGGACACATCTGAGAAATATTTGGGAGGTAAATCACAAAACTTGGTAATAAGATAGCAACTCTGACTACATCATGAGTGTGTTTTTAAAGAAGCAACAAACAAAAACTGTAAAGTCCAATGAGAAAACCTGAGAGTGACCATATAAAAGTTCAGACTCAATGCCATACTTAGTAAGACAACCTACTACATATATTTTATAAGTCATTTTAGGGTTATTATAGTCATAAAGATAGTAAATCTACTTTTTAACCTTAAGCATTAATAGAACTAAGGAACATTTCTCAGTCAACTTCCTCTATTAGATAAATGGTTACTTTAGCTACACTTTATGAAACTGCTTCTCAGGAAACAGAAGTTGGATGACCATGTGTCAGGGATTTAATTAAAACTGGTTTTCACTGCCCTGGCTGGGTCACTCAGTTGGTTGGAGCACCATCCCATGCACCGAAAAGTTGAGGGTTAGGTTCCCAGTCAGGTCACATCCCTAGGTTTCGGGTTCAATCCCCAGTCAGGGTGCGTAAGGGAGGCAACCCATCCATGTTTCTCTCTCACATCGATGTTTCTTTCTCTTTCTCTCTCCCTTCCCCTCTCTCTAAAATCAATTTAAAAAATGGTTTTCACAGTAGATGACTTTTAAAATCCCTTCAAATTCAAGATTCTAAAAGAAGGAAAGTCGTAACAAGTATAACACATTTACTATTTCAAGTGTACAGCTCTATAGCTATCTAATGGGATTGAATCAAAGAGTAATTCCAAATATTGTTTTGATACTATTAACAATTTTCTCAGTACTTAGAACACTAATATAGCCATATTTTCAACTGCTTAGGTAATATGAATAGCATACTTTGTAAACTTTAAGATTATGAAATTAACTATTGTCACAAATTCCTTAAAAATTCAGAGCAAATAATATTCAGAATTGGTTACAGGACTGAGTGACATCTCAAACAGAAAAATGATTATTTCTACTTCACTGTCACTGAGCCCTATGTATATAACACTCAGGGAAAATTATTTCATTCAGTTTAAGTAGGAAAATGCCCTGCAGCATGCAGAAGAGCTGGCCCATCATTCCAGATCTCTAAATAGCTTCCTCTTCCCATTAGTTAAAGAGGACTGACACCATGTCACAAGCTCTTACAGAGATTCTTTGATTCAAGGAGCTGCTCAATGAAATCCAGGATTCATCTCTGAATACAGGGAATCCCAAGTCAGTGAACAGACCCCAAAATTATAAGACAGAGTCAGTAAACTGGCATGAAGAAATCAATTCTTTACTTTCAGATTCTAGGTCCAAAATGGCAAATCTAGTCACTAAATTGACCAATATTCTCACTCTTAATTAACACTGTAGATGAAAATAAAATTCTACCATAAGGCTTCTAACAAAATTCTATGTCGCATCTGAAAGCAGAAATACAAAAGTGGCAGGACAAAAATGTAATTATAAGTGTATCAACAGATTTCCACATCTGGCCCACATGGAGTAACTGGAACCAAATTTACCTCCTGCCTAAAACAACTGGGGAAAAAAGAAAAAGACAAAACACAGAAAGCTTTTTTTTGTTTGTTTCAAGACAATGAACATCAGGCAATAAAGAACAGTAGATTTCCGACAGATGGGAAACACACAAGATGAGACTTAAAATCGCCCCAGCTTACTTTACTGCCTTGAAAGAATTTCTAGCCATGGAACAGGGACCAGGAGCCCAGGCTGAGCACAGTGGTCTCCCTGAGTTAAGGAGACATAATTTAGTCTCACCAGGCATAGTAGTTAACAGGAAAGAGCTGCACAGATAGATCCAGAGATCTGTGGAGGGATCCCGAGCCTTCAGCAGAGTACTTACCAGTACTTATGTGAGTAAATTACCCAAGGACAGTGAAAGAGCCAACAAAAAGGATTAGAGGAAACCCCGCCTAGAGCTCACAAGTCCAGGAACAGTTCTTGTTCCCACCAGCTAGAGTACTAAGGGTTTTGCCTCAATAGTGCAACAGTGGTACTACTTAAACACAACTTAAAAGCAAGATCTGAAATGATCAAACTGTTTCCAAGTTAACTGCATCCCAGAACAAAGCTCAAGAGTATTTAATGGAATACAAAAATATCCAGCACCCTACAAGGTAAAATTCCAAATGCCTGGCATCCAATCCAAAATTGCCAGGCATGCAAAAGCAAGAAAACACAATCCATAACGAGAAGAAATGTCAATCAAAACCAACCCAGAAATGATTCACAATAAATTGTAAACCTGCACATTCAGCCAGTTATAACTGAATTCTATATATTCAAGAAGCTAAAGAAAGTGCATGAAGGCTACATGCGTGGAAGATATGAAAAAAGACTGCATTTCTGGAGATAAAACCATGTCTGAAATTAAAAATATGCTGGATGAGATTAAAGGCAGGTTACACATCACAGAAAAATAGAGTAATGAACTTGGAGACATAGCAAGATTATCCAAATGAAACAGAGAAGACTGGAAAAAACTTGAACAGAACATCAGTGAACATCAAGCAGCTTGATACACATGTAACTGGATTTCCAAAAGGGGAAAAGGGGGGCAAAAAATAAATCGTGTATCTGTATAAATAATGGCCAAATTTTTTTCAAATTTGATAAAAACTACAAACCCACACAGATCCAAGAAGCTCAATGACCTCCAAGCACAAGAAACATAAAGAAAAATAAAGTTTCCTTTATAAAGGATTCTTGGAAATTTTATTAACTAAATGTAATCTAGAAATTACTTAGACTAAGGCTAACTTTTAGGTTAACTTACTGAGTACAATTTCAACTGACCATTTAATACAATACATTAAACCAAACAATAATTTAAGTGCTTAACAGAAATCGTAATGATTTCAAAATTAGCAAAATATAGCTTTTAAAACAATGTATATTTTGTTACCCTATTGAGTAATGAATCTGTGTTGATCTTATTCTAGCAAATTGTTTTTAAAAAGCTAAAGCACACTTCTTTTTTTTCTTAATTTTCTTTTCCTTTAATTAATATAGGTCATTCAGAACAGAATTAGGACACTGAAAAAACTTTTAAAGAAACTGAGAGGTGGAACTGAAAACAGAAGCAGATTTGAGGTCCTCCCTAAAAAACAACCTGGCAACCACTATTTTGGAACACCATTACTTTAAAATATACATATGTATTTTTAACTGTACTCAAAGTGGAAAGAAGCTACAGTGTTTTTAGCATCTCGGCTAACTATTTAGGACTCAAAAAAAACCAACACGCTAAATATTTTTTTGGAAAAAGAATCATTCAAATAAAAACTATTAAAGTGGAAAACTAAAGTAATGTATTTTCCTATTTTTGTAAACACACCTATTTTTTTAGAGGTCAGCATACAAATTCAAATTTTTCTGTATAAAAGCAAGTAAAAAAGAGACAGGAGAACAAGTTCTAAGTATCTACCATAATGGCTACCCTTCCTGTCATGTGTGTTCCCTAAAATAGAAGTCAATTTAATTAGTCTACCATTTTGCTTAGAAAAAAGTGGGATATTTCAAAGATAAAAAATAGTTCCATGGGAGAGCTGCCAAAAATATATCCACTATACCTGGAAATAAGTAATGTCTACAGTCTTTTTACCTTTCTTAAAAAAAATAAATAAATGTGTATATACACACACACACACACACACACACACTTAGTATACATATTTCTTTGGGTGACTATACAAATAAAACACTTTTGGAAAACATATACGAGTATGATACTTTCCTATACAATCAACACATACATTAAAAACAGCACACAAACTCTTTGAGCACACAGGCTGAGAAGTTACTACTGGAAAAATTATTTATGGATTTGACTTCTACCCTCCTTTAAATAGAAAAATCTTAAAAAAAATAATTTTCAATAAAATACAGAATTGATACTTTATGTTAGGTTATTAGTCTATTAACCATAGACTTATCCTCTAGTAACATTAATAATACATGAAATTCCTATATATATAAAAGATAAGAATGTTTTGAAATTAAAAGTTCCAAACTACTCTTGTAATCAGATTCTATTCAAGAGAAGACTAAATATACATTATTTTGAGTACAACTGTAAAATTCAGTTTCATAACCTACACTGATGTACACCGAATACATGTATACTAAAATGATAAAAAAGAAGTTTTTACTTCACTGATCCAGCTACCAATATCATTTTAATATTCAATTCCCATCTCAGAAACTTTCCTATTTAATACAAACCCAATCATCATAAACATGAAAGACAAAGATTTGCCTACATCATTACCTAGTTGTCCTCAAGATTCCAGTTACCTGCATTTAAAAACTAGCTCTAATACCTTAAAATGATCCCCCCAATATTAATCTAATAATTCACACAATAAATCACCTACTCATATTTAGTAGCATTTAAATTACTTGCTACAGCAACAGTTCCTCACCGAATCAGAACTATTGTTTGAAATTCTCTCTTCTGAAATCTGAATTTGTTTCAAATTCTGAGTCATTTATTTTTAAACACAAAGGTTAATAAGGAACATTTCAGCATCAAATGCACATAACTTCACAGTAAAGCCTTCCCCCACCCCCATAGGAAACTATTCTTATTCTTTCTCTCTCATCTTAGCAAATTATCAGAGGGACACAATGTGGTTTGAATTTCAGCACTGAAGACAATTAAGTGACAATACACGGTCTACGGAATGAAAAATTAAAGTTTCATCATTTTCATCACTGGGTTGTGATAAATAGGCTGGGCGTGTTTAAGATTATCACTCCTTTCAAGGTCCAATTGTTAAACCACCTGAATTTTTCTGCCCAAAGAACCAAATTAGGAGCTTAAGACATAAAATCCCTAAAGTTCACAACATGCAATTTTTCAAAGAAAACAAGTTACCTAGAAAAGCAAAAAAGAACACTTACATTTGGAGCATGACCTGGTTCAAGAATACCCCATCCACCAAAGCCACATATTCATCCAGGCTGGTCCCATTTCCTGCAGCCAGAGGTCCAAACGTTTTAACCTACAACAGAACGATCATCACGACACGAACGCCCACCTCCATCTCTGCAGCCACAAATAATGCAGCAACATATACAATAAATAACCCCCACTTACCCAAGTGACCAAAGGGCTGGTCATGAACTGCTCCAGAAGGGGAGTAAAAATTTCGTTCTCCATTTTACAGCTAATGTCTTTGAAAAAAAGGAACTACCACAAAAATACGCCTAGGGAATTGGTCTCTCAACGCTGAAGTAGAAATCAATGAAAGTCTACGCGGGCACGGGAAGAAAATCCCATCGTGGACGGGAGAGAAAAACTCTCCCTCCTCAAAAAACACCCCAGAGGCAAACGAGCCGAAATCCCGAGAAGTGGCTTCGACAGCAGCCACGAGCCGCAGCCTGCGCTGCAAATGTCTGTACCGGGCGAGGAGGGGCAGAAAAAAGGCATCTGGAGGAGGAGGAAGGGAAAGGGGGCTGGAGCAGCCAGACAAAAAGCCCGTCAAGGTGGCCCAGCTCCCGGAGGAACCGGACCCGCGAAGCTGCCCCCAGTGAACCCGTCACAACGTGGGCCGCACGAAATACCACGTTAGAGACCGCGCTGCGGGGTTCGGGCGGCCGCCGGCGCGACCTCCGCGTGCGCCCAACGCCTGCCACCCGCCAGCCCGCGCCGAGCCGCTTCGAAGCGCGGAGCCTCCGCCGCCCGCAGCCCCTCACCGACGACGGGCAGGGCTCGCCCCTTCCCCCCGAGCGGACACCATCCCAAGGCCGCCTCACGCCTCGCCTCCAGCCCCCTTCCCCTCCCAGGGGCTGGGGGCTTCAATGTGTGTCCCTAACCCCCCAGTTTTCTCAGCCCCGCGGGCCCCCTCAGTGCGCCCCCGGGAAGCCCCGGCACAAAACCCCCGCCGCGCTCCAGCCTAGTCTCCTGCCCTCTCCGGAGGCGCAGGAGTAACGGCTCCGCCACCGCAGTGCCGCATCACACCCCGCTCCGCGCCGCCCGGCCGACGCCGCGAGCCCGCGGTCAAAAGGAGCGCGCTGCGTCCTCCGCGCCCAGATCCTTCCGCCGACTCCCCGCCCCTCCTGCGCCGCAGCCTCTGGATTGTGGGAGAAGAAAACCGCTGCATGAGCGCGCTCCCGAGCGCGTGCGCGCGCCCGGCCGGCCCGGCCCGCCGCCGCCCAGATCCCGGGCGCGGGCGCGCTCCTGCGGCAGCTGCTGCGGCGGCCGGCGCCTCGCTCGCGCCCAGGACGCTCGCCAGCGGCGGGGGCGGGGAAGGGGCCGTCTGCTCGCCCGAGCCTAATTACGGTTTATTTCCTCCCCGAGTGCCCTCTTTGATGTGTGACTGGAAGGGAACGAATTTCTTCTCTTTTAACCATGAGGGATGCAGACCGCCTTTTCGGGCAGTTTGATTTGAGCCGCGGAGCGTGCTTTTGCCTGCGAAACGGAATGGGAAAAGCTGCAGCAAACAGCAAAGCAGGCATTTGAGCCGCGAACTTGTTTTTTTTCTCTTTTTTTTCCCCCCCTCCTTTTAAAAATCCAGCCCACTCAAGCATGAATTATCTTCAAAGTTGCAAGTGAATGTAGTAGGATTTTAAATAACCAAAGCTGTCTTTCAACATGTTAGTATTCCCCGACTGGAGCAAACGAGATTCAGACGCTCTTCGACTATTGAGCCATTTTTAAAAATCCAAACAAAATCAAGAGCTGCTAAGAAGAAACATTTGGAAGTCATCCAAGTCGGGTGACAGATAAATAGATTACATATTTGTCATAAATCTCTATGCTATGCACGACTGGAACCATCAAAGTCATTTCAGCAGTTCTCCAGCAAAATCACACGTTACTCTTCAAAGGAAAATAAAGATTTTTTTCCCCCTGGAACAAAATGGGCATGTAAAACAATTTTGTTTTGAGAGATAGAATAAATATAGTATAGTTTTGCAGTGTGTGCTGTTTACATTTACACAAACATCTACTTTGATTACTTATATGGTATTTTAAATTAGTAGCAAAAATGGTTTTGTCACAACACTGGATTAAGAAACAGGACCATTTCTTAATTAGGTCGTTGAGAGCCTGAGCTCTAGAGTCTTCTGCCTAATTCAAATCCAGGCTCTGATACTTACCAGCTGTGTGAGCCTAGGCAACTTACTGAATTTGTCTGTGGTTCACTTTCTTCATACATAAAGCAAGGATAATGATTGGGTGAAATTAAATGGCAATGTGTAGTAAGTGCTCTATAAACGTTATTGATGTTGTTTTTATCTTTATTCTTCCCAAATGAAGAATCTTTAGGGCAAAAACTTGAAATGTAACCTCTCCTACTTTACTTCAGTTATGGGAGAATGGCTCTTGCTTTGGAGAGCAGAGAAATGCCCTTCCAAAATCATCTTAATTTTAGGATGCATTCTTGGCACACTTTGCTAACTGTTGTACAGAGTAGAAGCTCACATTGCCCTGGCCAGTACACAAGCCTTGGGTCCTTCTGGTTGCCAGTAACCTTTCCCTTGTCCACTTGATGATTCTCTCTTAATCACAATTCTTGGAAATGCAGAGAGAGAGAGCAGGCACCAAGAAGGAAGCATTGCTTTCAGGAGCAGCCCAGTGCCTGACATGTTCACTTTTCTTTGTAATCCCTCAGGAAAAGCTTGACTAAACAACATGGAAGTGTTCATGCTTGTACTGCTTCATTCATACATGAAAAATCCATGAAGTATTAATACCAAAGTACAAGAAGTTAGGGGCACTTTGGACAGAAATGACTGAAGGGTTAGCTCAGGACTTGTACATTAACAATAGCATTGTTTATCCAGTTTACACTTAGTAGCTAGCCCTCGCAGAAATCTGGATTCCCCTCTAAAGCCAGATGGCCCCACATGCTTCCTGGTCTATCTTTAGGTTTTACACACACACACACACACACACTCAACAAAGAAACATGAGGAGTTAATTGTAAAAACAGGAAGCTTTAGACCAGACTGAGGTCTGGAGTAACTTATTTGAAAACCTACCAATTCACAATTCTCTAGTTTAACAGCAGCCTTAGAAATGCTTTATAATACCTCAAGAGTACAATCAGGAAACTTCTCTGTCTGGCAAGAGAGGGATTGTACATTTACACGATTTAATGGTCTTTGAATTGCAACATCCTGTAAGATTAAATTCAAACGTTTGTTCCAATCCTCCTTTCACTTAGGAAGAGATTTCTCAGTGTTTCTTCAAGGTAGTTTTGTTTTGTACTTTGTAGTCATTTATTTGTCTCAAATTCATCGTTTCTTAGAATGTTAAATCCGGCAGGAAAGGACTTTGGAAAAATCATACCCATCTGGTTCGGGGCTAAGCTATTTGCTGTGTTTTTTTCTAATCAGAAGGTAAATGGTAGGAATGGACCATGATGGCCTTTAGGGGTCACAAGAGAAAGACTACACCCCCCTCCCTCCATGCATTATAATTGAAGCTCCCCTGCAGGTTACGCATACATAACACTGCCCGTGTACCAAAGGCATGCATGTGTACCTCCGTCTTGATCTACACAATGGAAAGTGATACACTTAGCCGGAACCAGTCTCCTTGGTGATAAATATTTGCAAAGCTAATCACATCCATGAGCTAGTATACTAAAAGCAACAAATACAGCTGCAGAATGGTACCATTCTTTATGATACCCAAAAAAACTGAAACAACCCAAATGCCCGACTGATAAATTAATAAATAAAATGTGGTATGGCCATACAATGGGATATTATTTGGCAATAAAAAAGAATGAAGTACTAATACATGCTATACCATGAATGAACCTTGAAAACATTATGCTAAGTTAAAGAAGCCAGTCACAAAGAACCATATATTACATGATTCCATTTATATGGAATGTCCAGAAGAGACAAATCTATAAAGACAGAAAGTAGATTAGTGGTTGCCTAGGCCTGGGAAGTTTGGGAGGATATTGGGGGTTCATGGCTTAGAGTGTGGGGTTTCTTTTTGAGAAAATGGAAATGTTCTAAAATTGACTGTGGTGATAAATGCATAATTCTATGAACATACTAAAAAAATCATTGAATTGGACACCTTAAACGGCTGAACTGTCAATCATATCTTAAAAAACTTTTAAAAATTGGCACCATTGCCTCATAAATATATATATTTTTAATACTATCGAAAAATCCAATCTCAGGCCCTGGCTGGGTAGCTCAGTTGGTTAGAGTGTTGACCCGATACACCAAGGTTGTGCGTTCCATGCCCACTCAGGACACATACGAGGATAAACCAATGAATGCATAAATAAGTTGAACAACAAATCTCTCTCTCTCTGTCCCCCCCTTCCTCTCTCTCTCTAAAATCCATTTAAAAAATTCAGTCTCTTCATGGTTCCATTCCCAGTGAGGGCACATGTCCGGGATGCCAGCTCGATCCCCAGTCAGGGGTGTGCAGGAGGCAGCTGATCAGTGATGACTCTCTCATCATTGATTCTTTCCCTCTTTCTCTCTCTCCCTCCTCTCTATGAAATCAATAAAGATATATTTTAAAAATAAAAATAAAAAATTCAATCTCTCATGGATTTTTCAAAGGGGTCTCTAAGTCCTCTTGATCTAATGAGTAAGGTTTTTAACTCACCTAAAACATAGAATGCATATGTTTTCATTATCCAACATAATTTTAAGAGGAAATATAATACACTGAGACACAGAGAGATTAGGTGTGTTGCTTAACTTCTTTGAGCTTCAGCTGTAAGATGGGCATACTACTAATGTCATTCCCTACTGGACATTTGCTTGGACAGTGGACTTGTAAAGTGCAAGGTATTTGACCTACACTCACAGGTCCCACACAACTATGCTTTGAATTTTTACTTTACTTTGAGTAATTTTTCTATTTTCTCTCTTGGTTCTTGGTTTTTGCCGCTGACAATATCTGTATCAATAGTCCCCATTCTAATTTGCTGCTTCTAATTTACTGTATGCAGGGAATTCACAGATTGTTAAAACAGTCTGAAGGAATTAATAATTTTTGAGTGAGGACCTGATGGCTCTTCTATGAATAAAGTCCATGAATTGGCGATAGGCCTAAAAGTGTCTTTTGGTGTAATGGTTTTGCTTATTGTCAGTTTCTTGGTTTTCTTTAAGTGAGGTGGTGCTACTCTGTTTCTTTAACTAGTTTGCTGTGGTATGAAATGAAATACTCTTATAAATTAATGGTTATTTACCGGGTATTTCCAAGACATGACTGTCCTATCATGTGATCAGTTCCTTGGGTTTGCAAGGTTCCTCCTTCAACTCAAATCTGTGCAATAGGTGGTGACTCGTTCCTATTTACAATGCTGCTGATAGGAAGATACTACGCAAATGGAAACCTGGTGGTTGGAGGAGAAAATAACAACATGTATAGAAAAGGGCAAATATTATGAAATGGAATTTTAAATGGTGAAAAAAATCACTCTCCCATTCTGACTGTCAGCCTATTCCCAGACTCCACTGTTTCCATCCTGGAGACAGGTATTAGCAATACCTAGTTAAAACAGAACCTCACCTAAGTGAGGACAAATGATGGATCTCTGATAAAGTAGACAAAAATTTCATATGGCAGGCACTATTCTCACAGTGAAGACCACAGAAATATAATTGATATATGATATACTATGATACACAAACTTAAAATCTTCTAATAGAAGAAACACAAGCTGGCTGTTCTTGGGTATAATGATACCATGTTTAGGGCATCATTTGAATTTGCCACACAGCTTTCCCTTTAAGGTAAATCAGCAAATAGTTTTCCATGGAAAGCACCACTTACACTTTTCGGCTACTGAAAATAAATGTGGGCTAGAACAATGAAATATTTCTAATCAAAGAAAAAATGTAGATCTGTTTCCATATCAAAAAATACAAATTACAAATGATAATAAACATTACAAATGGGGAAATATGAAGACATTTTACGTCTTCTGCTGAATAGCAGTAGGGAGATATATTTAAAAATGCGTATTCTGATATAAGACTAAGTATTTGGTGTTCTGCTGTTGAAAATTAAAATTTTCATGACACTTTAAAAAATTTAAGTGTGAATGTTTTTATTTCCTAATTTTCAATCAGCATGTGACAGTTGAATCTTTTCTTAACATATTAGCTTGAGAAGCTTCTCAGCCTCAATTTTATTCTATGAATCTTTAACCTAAAGACCAGTCTTTGGTTTCTTAAACTAAAACAGCAGCATAAAATATTCAGTTATGTGAAACTGAACACATTTCATATTTTAAAAATTATTTTATGTTCTCATTATAAAAATAATATGTGTCATGTCATATCTGGATAAATCAACAACACATAAGAACAGAATATCAAGAGGTTAATATATTGCTGCATTTATTTTATATTATTTTTAAAAACCGTACCACTGTCATAACACATTAGAAAATACAACAATGATTAAAATTTGGACATGCCACTCAGTTTAAATTAATCAATGAATGGACTTCACAGGCATTTTTAATAACAACATTCATCATATATTAAGTGAGTAGAACTACCATATTACCAATTTTTAAAACATCACACTCCAAATTTCCATAACCATATCTAAAATTTTACTAATAAACCTTGCAAAAAAATAAAGGTATAGTTTCTGGATTTTAAGTAAAACTGCAGTTATGAGTTCCATATTTGTCAGTGCATTCTCACTTTCTTCATTAATATTTATTGAGCTACCATATGTGTGATAGAGCATATTGAGCATATAAGACACATAGAAGATTGTATCTAAATGAAACCAAAAGAAATAAAATGGCAAATATATCATTCGATCAATGAGTTCAGAGGTCAGCAAACTTCTGTAAAAGGCCAGATAGTAAATATTCTAGGCTTTGTGTGCCATAAGGTCTTGTTGCAACTGCCACAGTAGCCTAAAGCACCCACTGACTCTACACAAAGAAAGAGGCTTTGCTGTGTTGTAGTAAACCTTTATTTGCAAAAGGAGACGGTGGGCCAGTGTTCATTGACCTCTAAGCTAGTATTCAGTATATTTACACTGGATGCAGCAAAACAGAACAGGGCTGAAGTTTTTTCCAGTCAGTTAACTTCATAAACAATTAAAGTAACCATCCATCTACATTGCATAAGTATACAATATGCAGAAGAGTTGGTCCACAAGCAGTTTGGGAATTGATTCTGTTATTCTAGTGTACAAGGGATAGTTAAAATTGTTTTCAGTTTCTCATGTTACCATTGAAAACCTTTCCCCTGGGTAAAAAGCCATTTTGTGGGGAATTCTCTTGTGCTTCTGCAAGAAACAGGGGGCAACTTTGGAGTGTCTAACAAGAGCGTTTAACGAAGGGATGCCTCCAAGAGGTATGAGGAGTTAGGTGAACCCACACAGGGTGGTCTAACACCCAGAGAGGAGTAAAAGTAGGGACTGTTTTCACCCTTAGTCGGGGTGGAAGAGACAAAAGGAGGAAACTGTATTCCTAGAACCCTGAACGCTCCTAGTCTTAGAAGAGGAGCCACTGAGTAGGAGCTGTGTCCGTAGAGAATGGGGCCACTGCCGTCACCGTGATGCAGAAGAAGAACCTGGAGAGGAATGTGCCGATCCCTCTGCCCTTCTCACTTATGCTGCTGGCCAGTGCCCCCCCCCCCCGCTCCTCCCATGAGCTGCAGAAAGCAAGAGAACACCAACACAAATGATGCAGTCCTCGGGGGCCAGCCCCGGGCAAGGAGAAAGGCAGAGAGGTCAGAACTCAGGGCCCCCAAAGAAAAAGCACAGGGCTGCATGTGAAAACTGTGGGTAACCCCTAGAATCACTTCTGTGGACTCTCTGACAGTCATACAAGATGGAAATTCTTTCCAAAATGCCATGATGAGACAGAGGAAACTGACATTGTTGACAATAAAGTGCCATAAAATCGTGGCATTTCGTTTGACATATGTGATCTGTTAATGAAGGTATAAACCAGATATATATTTTTTTAATCCTCACCCAAGGACATGTTTTTATTGATTTTAGAGAGAGAGGAAAAGAGAGAGACAAACATCCATGTGAGAGAGAAACATCACTTTGTTGCGTCCCACACACTCCTGGACTGGGGATCCAACCTGAAACCTACGTATGTGCCCTGACTGGAACTGAACCCCAAACCTTTTGATGCAGGGGACGACATTCCAACCAACTGAGCCACCCAGCCAGGGCCCAAATCTTTTTTTTTTTTTTTTTACTGACAAATATAAAATATCAGCACCTCACAGTGTCTTGTCAATAGTATTTGCTCTATATTAGTTGAATGAATAAATTTGTGAAAATAATAATTTTTATAACTTTATTTAAAGGACTTGATTTTTAAGTTGTGGGAAATGTAACTTATTAAAAGACATTATTTTTGAAAAATAACAAAAGTAAGTTAACATGACTATGGGGCACTTGTGATTCTCTGATCTGTGTCCCCCACTCATAGCAAAAACTGGAACACCCATTCATGTAACATTTATTTGGAATGTCTCCCCATTCGAAATCAGTCATCACTTTGTTTAATAAAAGCAAAATTGATAACAAATTGGAGTTATGCCCTTTACTTATATTTGAGAAAGTTCTAATAATCTCTTCCAAAATCACTGTGAAATCAACATAGTAGACAGCCATGGTACTGACTGAAATACTGGTAGTAGGTCATACCAACGAGATTGCCTATATTTCACAATACATTAATCATGTGAAGACTTTGACTCTAAAATAAGAAGAAATCTTTATGCATAAATGTGAACTTTCACAAACTCATACACACCCCCTGCGGAATTTACTCACATAAGTCTAAAAAGACAGGTTTTCAAGTCCTGGAGTGGGTATATTATTATCCCAGAAGGCTTTAGATCTCATCTCCCCTCTTTTTGGTTTAAGACATGGTAATAGTACATCAACTATACTGCAGCTACAATTTTCAAGTTTTGGTAATTCTGAATTAGTTACGCAGCTGTCTCTGTCTCTTTTATTTTCTTTTATTTACTATGGCCCTATCTAACTCATACTTGAATTTTTTTGAACAAGGGTCATAAGAACAATGGCCATATTTTTCCTGTAGCTCAATGTGAAAGCACTTTTCTCTCACTCATTTTGCAGGGGCCTATCAAATTACGTGGAATTGGCAAAAATCAACATGATTTTGTGAAGAGCAAATCCTGCCAAACTAATTTCTTTTTCTTTCTTTAACCAACTGCAGACCCTGGCAGATGGTATAGCAATGATCACCTCTGCAAAACATCATCTGTGTCTACTTACTGGTATATATATCATGTGTTTTTAAACAAACTGTGGTGCTCAAGTCAGAGGTAGAATCATGAAAGGAATGTTTCTTCTCCCCTCATTGCACTCTTGAATGCTGATTTCAGCATAAAAGTGTAAATGAGACTGGAATTGGTTACTGAGTGTGCCAAGTACACAGATTGTATCATCCCTGTCTCCAGAGAAACAGGAAAGTGGAATTCCACCTGGCCTAGAAATCAAGGGACCTGGTGCTACCAGGGTTTCTCCAAATTATGAATAACATGTTATTCCTGTACTTTTGCACTAAAGGACCCCCATTTTGACAACTAAAAAAAACTCCTGTATATTTCAAAAACAATCTCTTAGTAATATCTGATGTTTCCTGGACTTGTGAGAAGCACTATCCACATGCCTTAGCTGCAAACGTCAGTCCAAAGTTTTATTGAAGGTGTTTTGTTCAATATGAAGTTCCTGTTTAGTTACTTTCTTTTGTCCATTCAGTGAATACGCATTTTGAGTATTTATTACACACCAGGCATTGGAGTTACAAAGATAAATAAGATGTTTCCTTTCGACACATGAACACTCAGGGACCTTATGATCAGGTAGGAAATACAGACAAACTGGTTGTCCTCTAACAGGGCAATGCATGATGTGATATTTGAGGGAGGAAAAGGAAAGTCTTAATGGAAAGTCAAGAAAGTCTTCACAGAAATGTGGCTTTTGATCTAGGCCTTGAAGGAAAAGTAGACATTCAATGTGGAGCGGAAGTATAGGGAATTTCAGGCGGAAGATCAACAGAAGCAACACATAAAAGTCCAGAAGAGTGTGATAGGTTTGGGGAGCCATGAATAGCTTTGTGCGGCTAAAGAATAGTTTCTGAAGGTGTGGAAAATGGTGAGAAATGAAAGTTCAAGTCATAATGTGAAGAAACTCAAGTATCATTTTATTCTATAGTCAGCAGGGTTCAATTAAAACTTTCAAAAAAGTCAAGAAAATATCAGATTTTTATTATTATTTTTTAATCTTACCCAAGGACATGTTTCTATTGATTTCAGAGAGAGAGGAAGGGAGAGAGTGAGAAACATCGATGTGAGAGAAAAACATGGATTGGTTGCCTCCCGTACCCACCATGACTGGGGACCGAACTCACACCCCAGGTATGTGCTCTGACCGCGAACCCACAACCTTCCGGTGCACAGGATGATGCTCCAGCCCACTGAACCACCCAGTCAGGGCCACATTTCTCTTTTAAAAAGGAAATTCTAGTGGCACTGTAATGGGGGAATTGGGAGGAGGCGAGACTGCAGGCAGAGAAACCACCCAGGAGTTCCTCCTACTAAAGTTTTATAGATTCAACTTGTGTTGCTTTTGTTTGTTGCAAGTTTAACACTGAGTTCCTCACATTTTGTTGATAGGAGGCTATAAACACTACCATCAACCCAGCAACTTGGTAATTTTGCCCTCTATTGGCAGAAAGGAAAAGAAATTACTGTTTAGAGCATTATTTCACATTTCATTTGTGGGCAGTATTTCAATCTCCCTGAAATAATGTTTGTTATTTTGGTGATGTAAAAAGACATGCCAGCATTATGTTACAAATATATATGTGTTCCACCACTGAGGTTTTAAATCATTCTCTCCACATTATTAAACACAACTACATACAAAATGTACTCCTTCCTTGAAACTCAAGTCAGTCATAAATTTTATTACAACTGTATGCCAGTAACTGTGCAAGAGCAGAGGATGCAGAAAAGAATCTTAAGAAGTTTGCAATATAAGAATAAAATAAAATAAAAATAGCATTAGTGCGGTGGTCTCAATGCATAAGTAACATTAGCATGTGTTATACAAAATACGGTAAATACAGCTAATTCACATCTGTGTCTTGAATACTTATACATCCTAATATATTCAGTAATAAGCACATTAACAAAAACTATAACATATTTATATAAATTAACTTGTAAGAATATGTCGTCACTGCAGGAAAATCAGAATAATGCTTTCTTTCTTCATTCATCTGCTGTCAATGGACACTTAGATTGTTCCCATGTCTTGGCTTTGTGAATAATGCTGTAATGAACATGGGAGTAGAGATACGTCTTCAAGACACTGATTTCATTTCCTCTGGATATATACCAGCAGCGGCATTGTTAAATCACATGGTGGTTCTATTTTTAATTTTTTGAGGAACCTCTACACTGTTTTCCATAATGGCTGCACCGATTTACATGCCCATCAACAGTGAACAAGGGTTTCCCTTTCTCCACAGCCCCACCAACACTTAGATCTTGTCTTTTTAATAACAGCCCGCCCACCTGGCTGGCGTGGTTCAGTGGTAGAGCATTGACCTAGGATCCTGGAGAGCGGGGTTCAATTCCTGGTCAGGGCACATGCCCGGGTTGCAGGCTAGGCAGCTGATCAATGACTCTCTAATCGTTGATGTTTCTGTCTCTCTCTCTGCCCCCTCCTTTCCTCTCTCTGAAATCAATAAAGATATGTTTAAAAAAAAAATAGCCATCTCAACCGGTGTGAGCTTATCTATCACGGAGGTTTTGATTTACATTTACCTGATGATGAGTGATGTTGAGCTGCTTTTAGTGTACCTGTTGGCCATTTGTATGACTTCTTTGGAAACGTTTCTATCCAGATACTTGGTCAATATTTTAATCAAATTGTTTGGCTTTTTCTTTTCCCTCCTTCTCCCTCTCCTCTTCTTCTTCTGCTCCTCCTCCTTGCTGTTGAGTTGAATGACTTTTTGTATTTCAGATATTAACTGCTTATTTCAGATCTATGGTGTGCAAATATGTTCTCCCATTCCATAGGCTGCCTTTTCATTTTGCTGATAGTTTCTTTTGCTGTACACTCTTTTAGTTTGATATAGTCCCACTTGTTTATTTTTGCTTTTGTTGCTCTTTTGGTATCATATCCAAAAAACCATTGCCAAGACCAGTGTCAAGGAAATTTTTCCCTATGTTTTCTTCTTGTAGTTTTATAGTTTTAGGTCTTACACTGTAATCTCTAGTCATGCCAGCCAGGCTTCATTTCTGATTTGGATGCTTTTATTTCATTTTCTTAGCTAATTGCTCAGGTTAGGACTTCCACTACTATGTTGAATAAGAGTGATGAGAGCAGGCTCCCCTGTCTTGTTTCTGATCTTGGAAGAAAAGCTTCAAACTTTCCACCACTGACTCTAGTGTTGGCTGTGGACTTGTCCTGTGAGGCCTCTACTATGTTGAGATGTGTTTCTTCTATAACCAATTTGTGGAGAGCTTTCATCATGAAAGGATGTTGAATTGTGTGAAATGCCTTTTCTGCATCTATTGAGATGATCGTAAGATTTTTCTCTCTCACTTTTCCAACAAGTATTTATTATTAGTTAAGCCATGATTCAGGACCTTAGAGTGCTATGTACCCGGGTCCCCCCCTTCACCTCCCTGGGAGAAGGGATGGACTATAGGACAGGTGGGGCGCAGCCAGTTCAGATCTTCCCAGGAAACGTGCCTTCTGCCCGGCAATCAGCCCAGGTCGACACCCAGGATATGGGGCAGAGGGACTTGTACAAGTGCCGGTACCATTCACACATGGAGACATCATCCCCTTTAGCAGTCACTGCCTTCTCACAGCGGTGGAAGTCCAGGTAGTTCTGCCAACAGTTCCTGGCCTGGTTCTGGTTGGGAAGCAGCTGTCAAAAGGAGCAGTCCGGTAGTTCTTGATTTGGGTCTTGATGTCTTCTTCCATGTTGCTGACTCCTAAAGCTGCCCCTGAAGCCGCTCGCAGCTCAATGTGACCCTCAGCAAAGACTTCTCTCAAGATTTTTTTTTATCTTTCTTTCATTCTATTAATGTGAGAAATCACATTTATTGATTTGCATGTGTTAAACCACCCTTGCATCCCAGGAGTAAATTCCACTTGATCATGGATTTTTAAATGTGGTTTTTAATGTCTTTATTGTGGTAAATGGAAATAATATAAAATTTACCATTTTAACTATTTTTAACTGTACAGTTCAGTGGCATGAAGTACATTCACATTGTTTTACAATCATCACCACTATCCATCTCCAGAAATTTTTCATCATCCTGTTGAGGATAGTGAGAACTGGCACCAGGTGTTAGACCAGAGGAATCAGACCCCACCTGGGTTCAGCAACCTCAGTACTTGAGCCTAGCTAGGAAAGAATTCAGAGCCAAGACTCAAACTGTAAGAGAACACTTATTTGGAAAATCAGAGGTAGAAGTAATTTGTAGAAGAAATGGGCTTAGGAAACAAGTTATAGAGGTAAAGGAAGGGCCCTTGGAGCTTAGAAGTGAGGAAGGTAAAGGTGACATGCCTGGGGGCATGGGGGTGGAGTGGGGGAAGGGAAAGGGAAAGGCACAGAGTGTGCTTTTGGGAGGGAGAGAGTCCTGGGTCCTCTGTCCTAAGGGTTTTAAGGGTGGAGTTTTTAGGGAAGGTCCTAGGGGCAGACCTCAATAGAATATTCAGCTTTCCAGGTGCGTCCTTTCAGGGTAGGGGCCTCCACTGATTGGTGGGTGCCAGCTGATCCTGAGGTCAGCCTTGGCATGGCATTGCTTGTCTGGTTTTGCTGCTTTTCTGGGCCTGGAGCTGAAATATAACTAAGGCCTAGATGCTATCTCTAGGGAGGAAAGGTCAGGGGGTCCAAACCACATACCAGCGATATGCTAGGGGAGGATAGGTCATCCTGAGGACCAGGTCCCACCCTACAATTGTCCTTTGCTAGGCACCGGGGGTTTTCCACCCTGGTGACCTTCTGTACCTGGCCCTTCGTTCTTGCTCTGCTCATGTCTGTCTGACTCCCTAAGACAATCCCAAACTGAAAACTCTATGTCCATTACACAGTAACTCTCCATTCCTTCCTTCCCCCAGCCACAGGTAACCACTATTCTTTCTGTCTCTATAAAGTTGACTATTCTAGGTACCTCATAAATGAAATCATATAATATTTGTCCTTTTGTGTCTGGCTTATTTCATTTTCCATAAGGTCTTCAAAGTTCATCCATGTTGTAGCATGTATCAGGACTGCATACTAGGAGTATGCAAGCCCAGCTCCCTTGTCTCAATCTGGGACAAACTCTGAGGGGTAACATCTCAAAGTTCCCCGGTGGGATCAGGCCGAAGCTACCCTCGGTGATACTTTGCCTGAAGTCACACCTGTGCTTGGCTTCTTCTCCTTCCTTATCCTGCTTCTCACACTCCCCATTATTTCCTCCTGGGAGTACTTTCTGAAAATCATTCGCACTAGGATACTTATCTCACGGTCTCCTTCCAGAGAATTCAAACTGAGACATCAAGAAACAACTTGGATCTATAACATTTATTTATTTTAAAAGTCCTTCAAAAAATAGAAAAATGCAAGCCATCTAATAGGAAAAATGGCTAAAGATTTAAACAGATACTTTATAAAAGAGCATATCCAAGTGATCAATAAACATAGGAAAAGGTAATGTACTTCATTAGTCTCCGGGGAAACGCAAATTGAAATCACAGTGGTGTAACCACTACGCACCCACCTGAAACACTCAAACGAAATTACCGTGTGTTGCAAACACTTGCGAATGTGAAGCAGACGAGTTCTCACATTGCTGGTGGGAGTGTAAGCTGATCCTTTGAGAAACTATTTGGCAGCAGGTACTAAAACTAAATGTGCTTACTCCATAATAGAGTGATTCCACTTATAAGTAAATACGCAACAGGAATGTATGTCTGCATACACCAAAGATATGTGCTGGAACGTTTATGGTGGCTCTATTTGTGGTAGCCCCAAACTGAGAACTACCGAAATGCCCATCAACAGGAAAATTGATACATAAATAGATTACTAGACAGCAAAAAGAATGAATAATCTACACAGGCCAATATAGGTGATTCTCACAATATAATGTTCAGTGAAAGGAGACAGACACAAATGAGTGCATACTGTATAATTCTATTGATATGAAGAACAAAAATAGGAGAAACTATCTTTATTCTTAGTAGGATTGTGGTTAGTTACCATGGGGGTGGGGTAGGGGTAAGTAATAAGAAGGAAGCAGCTCAAGGAGGGCTTTGGGGGCACTAATAATGTTGTTTCTTGACCTGGTTCCTGGTTACCCTCGTGTGTTCAGTTTGTGAAAATTCACTGAGCTGTACACTTTGATATGTGCATATAGTTTGACATGTGCGTACATGTATATTTCTATTAAAATTTTTAAAAAATATATATAATTTAAAAAATGGCTCCTGTTAGAATAATAAAATAAACGATTGCACAGCAACACAAAGTCACATCATACAGCTGTAAAAGAGGGTGAGGAAGAGCACTATGAGCTAATTTCAAGGGGGGAGGGGAGGGGAGGGGAGGGGAGGGGAGGGGAGGGGAGGGGAGGGGAGGGGAGGGGAGGGGAGGGGAGGGGAGGGGAGGGGAGGGGAGGGGATAATAAAATGGTTAGCAACCAGGAACCCGGGAAATGCCTTCTCATATCCTGTCCCTGCTTCTCTATTTAATTCTCATTTCTCTGCCTAGCAACTGTCTCTGCTACTCAGTTCACACGTCAGGTTATGGCTGTGGTCCAGCTCTGAAGTTTTTATATTTCCTTCACTCAAGATGTAGCTCAATCTGAACAAGAATCTTACAGACCCGATTTCAAAATCCTGGCAGAAAGAATCCAATAGACCCAATTTTTGTCAGACCTCTACCCATGGTCTGATCATCTGTGACCAAGGAATGAAGTCGTATGTAATAGAGATACAGTTGTTTGGGGCCCATCTTTAAGGAAAAGGAAGTTACAGTTAAGCTAGACCATTGTGAGATGAGCCAACACCCAAAAAAGAGTTGACTACAATTGTTAAGTGGAAACCAAAAAGAATCATGTATAATAAACCCCATTTCTGTAAAAACAGAACAAAACTATTTATATACAAATATATGTCTGTTGCTAATGTATATATTAGAAGAGTCTGGAAAGACTTTAGTGAACAAGAAAAAAACATATTTATATTTTAACTTTTCATTATGAAATAATTTCAGATTTACAGAGTTGCAAAAATAGCACAAAGAATTCCTGTATACCTTACCTCAACTTCCCCAAATGTTAAATGTTACATAACCACATTAAAATGATCAAGACCAAGGAAATACCACTAACTAATCTATGGGCCATATTCAAGTTTTGCCAACAGTCCCACTAATGTCATCTTTTTCCTTGACAATCAGCATCACATAATGCATTGTTATCATGTCTTCTTAGACTCTTTAATCTGGTATACTTTTTAAATCTTCCTTTGTCTTTTGTGACCTTGACACTTTTTCTTTTTGCCATTAATAAGTATCTTCTATGAAGATACTTTCACCTTATGTAAAAATCCCATTTCTCCAGACTTTAGCCAAACAATTTTAGCATTCATTAATGATTCTTGCCTGAAACAACTTTTACTATAGTGTTTGGCAAATGGTTCTTTTTTTATTATTTTAATATATCCTTATTGATTTCAGAGAGAGGAAAGAAGAGGGAGAGAGAGATGGAAACATCAATGATGAGAGAGTCATTGATCAGCTGCCTCCTGCACGCCCCTGACTGGGAATGGAGCCCGTAACCCTGGCATGTGCCCTGACTGGGAATCGAACCGTGGTATCCTGGATCCTAGGTCGATGCTCAACCGCTGAGCCACGGCTGGCCAGGCGCAAATGGTTATTCTCTATTTCCATTACTTCTTCAACATTTATTACTTGGAATTCTACTATAATTTTATAATTTTTTCCCAACTTCACTGATTATTTCTATAACTGTATCAATTATTTATTTATTCAATTTTTTATCATGTGGTCTTATGGACATTGGTTTTATTCCATAGGTTATAATATGTTGCTATCATTATCAATTTTGTTGCTTAAATTGTCTCAGATTTGGCCACTGGGATCCCCTTCATATTGGTTTTTATGTTCTTTCAACATTCCCCCATCATTTTTTGACCATTTCTCTTTTGGCATTATAAGATGTTCCAGGCTCCTCTTGTTCTCTCCTTGTTCCAGCCCTGGTATCGGCCATTTCTTTAAGGAGCTATGGTTTCCTTTTCTTTTTTGTTTTTTGGAATATTGTATTTACAGAACAAAATCTGGGTACTGGGTGTGTTGCTACTGAGGTATCATTGCTTCTAGGCCCTCTCAGCAGAAAGAGCTAAAAACATATGTATATATACATACATTAATATCTATTTATATACACACCTCTATTTCTATTTATCCAAAATCACTAGTTTATGCTGATACTTTTTCCAGTTTTATTGAGGTAAAACTGACAAATAAAATTGTATCTAAATTGAACAACATATTCAATATATGTATACATTGTGAAATGATTACCACAATTAAGTCTATTAACACATACATTACCTGGCATAATTATTTTTTTGTGTATGTGCTGAGAATGCTTAAGATCCACTCACTTAGCAAACTTCAAGTATAGAGTATAGTATTATTAATTATAGTCACCATGCGGTACATTAGATTCCCAGAACTTATGCAAATAAAGTGAAACCATCCTTCTTACCCTCTTCACTGTGTCCATCCTCAGACTGTTTTTTGCTCCAGTGATGTGCTGGAGCTCTACCACTGGACTCCCGGACTCGGGCAAAGGGACTCTCGTCTGTGGGTGGTGGTCAAAATTGATGTTCTGTGGTGGGGCGACAGTAGAAAACTCCTATTCTGCTACCTTGCTCCCCCTACTTTTTATTCCAATGGAACACCACAGGGGTCATTCTAGCTTTGGTCCTTTCCTTATTTGTAATTCCTTTTTCTGATGTTGCAAACTTATTGAGCACTTAGTCTCTATCAGAACTGTGCAAATTGCTTTACATACACATCTCATTTAATCTTCATGAAAACCCTATGGGAGGTAATATTTTTTGCCTGCCTTTAATAGAAAAGTGAAATATTAAGAGGTTGAGTAATATTGCTAATTTTTTATTCGGTGTCAGAGCCAAGATTTGGACCCACGGAGTCTGACTCCAGAATTCATGTTCTTGACCACTATGCACACCCTACTAATAAAACCCGAGGAAGCTAGCACGATACAAACGAATCTCACCCATATAGACAGAAATAGTCTAACCAGAGGGATTTAAAATACATGTGAAATCTCAAATAATAAAACCAGGAGAAAACATATGTGAATATTTATTCAGTCTCAGGATGGGAGAGGACTCTGTGACCTTACAAGTGTCTAGTTTTCATCTGCATCAGTCACTTAGGATATACTCTCTTTTAGCTGTGACAGTAACCAGGTGAAAAGGGAAATTTTAGCTGTATTCTTTTTTTCTCAGGGGTCATTCTTGGCTTGTCTGCCTTCCTCCCTGTTTGAACTCTCTCTGCCTTGCCTTCTCTGTCAGATCAGCTTCGAATTAGAGCTTCCTCTTTTCACTGTCCTGTCTGAATTTGGCATCCTGACCTTACACTATTGGTCTTGGCACCGCTGACCCAGGAACTCCATAGGAAACTGCCCTGGTAATTATGCTCTTGGCTCCATTTACCGTAGCTTCATGCCCACTTCCAGCCCAGAAACTCAGGGCTCTACCATGCCTCTCAGGCCCCCATATGTCCAAGACAGGAGTTTGTGGTCAAAAAGTAACGGAAAATACACATGCAAACAAAGAAGCAAAGATGGATGGACTTGACTAAAGTGTACAGCTTTCATTTTTCAAGACACACATCCATGCACATATTGCAATAATTGATTTTTTAATTGCTAACATTCCTTAGTACTTAGTTTTTACCCAATATTATTAATTTTTCTACAAATTTATATTTTGAAAAATTTCAAACTTACAGGAAACTTTAAAGAATAGTACAATGAACACCCACATACCCATCACTTATATTTAGCAATCAAGAATTGAATTTTTCCACCAGATCTAAATATTGTCTCGACTGAAAAAAATCTATGTGCATTTTGAATCTTGTTGCATGCAGTATGTTTCAGGGGTCCCATGCCACCCATGTTTGGCAATTTGCTAGAAGGATTTTTAAGACTCAATATTGGGTTATGCTCACGGCTAAGGTTTATTACAGCAAAGGGTACAGAGCAAAAGCAGCAGGAAAAAGATATCATTGGGCAGAATCCAAAGAGATCAGATATAAGCTTTCAAGTCCTTCCCCATTATGTGCCACATAGGATGTGCTTTCTCTCTTGCATAGGAAATGTGCAGAATGTCTCCACTCAGGGGACAGTTCGAGTCTTAGGGTCCAAGGCGTTTATGGAGGGCTAATCACATAGGCACATTCGAGCACATGACCATTCATGGCAAGTGAAATTCAGGACCCTAAAAATGAAACCAGTGCACATAGGCAATCTTGATGTTTGGGCAAAGCAATTCTGACAAGCTGGTAGAGCATGGCCCATTGCTCTAGGTGTATAAAATAAAATCATCAAAATTAATAAAACAAATTTTCCAGGGACTACACATGCAGAGGTTGTCAATGGTCGGTCATGGATCCAGGCTTCCTTGGAGATACGCAAGAAGAGGGCTACCAGAACTACTGTATTAACTCCTCACACCGTATTTTTCCTTTTGCTGTTTCTGCCACTTGAATTGCCTTTCCCAAAAGCCTAGCTCAAGTTCCACATTTTCTCCAGCACCTGCATGAGGCCCTTCCTGGAGCAGTTACTTCTTAAACATGTGCTCAGTAGAGGAGCCTTGAGTGAAGTCTTCCCAGATCTCTTCAACCCAATGATCTCTTCCTTTTCACTGAATTCCCCACCTATTTTTATAAGTAATCATACAATGTTTAGGGATATCTTTTTTCTTATTATCTAACATTGTCATTAAATTTTCAAATTTATAGTTTCTTTTTAACCAGATGTTAAATGATGATCATGTCTTAGGCCACTTGATATTCCACTGCTCCTAGAACAGAGTATTGGTTGTAACATACACTTAATATTTGTTGCTGCTGATTAATCATTGTTTCAAAAAGTACCTTCCAACAATTTCATTTTTAATTAATATCTGAATAGTAAGGAGTGAATTATGTGGCTTTGGCTAGCACATGCTGAAAGGACTTTGTCCTAGTACTAAGTGACGTAAGAAAATTCAAGTCTTCCAGTCTTACGAAAAAATAGTTAAAAGGAAAAATGAACTTTTAAAAAATATGTTTTACAGAAGAAATTCCTTAGTTGTATTAACTATAAGAGATAGCATTGTATATATTATATGGGATTGAGTAACGATAACAGAGTACAGAACTCTAGAAGTGAGAGTGACCTGAAAAGTCCTGTTGATGACTTTAAAGAAATTGATGAGGAATATGATACTATTTCAACCTACCTAATATGCAGTTTAAAATTTAGGTGAAAGAAGTCATTGCAATACTGGAGGTCTACTAAATTGGTCTATTGCTGCAGGTAGTGACCTAGATGAACAGTCATCGCCTATGTCTACATCATCAGTACAAGTCCTATCGCTTGGGCGGTTGCATAAGCCACCAGAAGAGTGCTCATGACTATTAGGATGGTGCTTCTCAGGCTTTAAGATGCACCAGAAGCGTGTGGAGGGCTTGTAAAGCACAGATTGCTGGACCAGTTACAAGAATTTCTGATGCAGTAGGCCCAGGGTAGGGCCAAATAATTTACATTTTAAACAAGCTCCCAGCTAATGCTGATGCTGCAGGTCCACATACGAGGTACTATATCATTCATGTACACACAACAGTATATATTTTCGTTTTCCTAACTGTAATTCTCAGCAACCAATGAGGTCCCACGTAGCAGAACTTAGACTTTATCGCTCACCATTCCACCTTTGTTTGGGTCTTATCCACTTACCTGAGGCCACTATCTTTCATATATGAATACTAATATATTATTTTTCCTACAATGGCACTCCTCTTCAAAAGATGTTAAATAATAGAATTTAACGCCAGAGAGTTGCTAGTAATTCCATCGAAGTGTTTCTGTTAACACTTAAAATTGCAACTGATGCCATTTGTCCATTTTTAATCAACACTGCTATTCATTATCATCATACAATGGTCAGATCTCATATCACAATTTATTGTTGTCTGAATAGTGTTCTTGCCATTTGTTCTCTTTGTTCTTCTTTGAAGACTTTTAGTAGCTGAGAGAAGTAGGGAAATAATGGTATCCACATTGTGTGTGGTCACTTTTTGGCCTGGCACTTCATGTCTGACAGACACTACGTGGAGTGAGCTATTACCAGCAATCTGTTCATTCTCCCCTCCAGTAGGCACAGCAAACAGGATGGGTTCCAACTAGGCTGTAGGTCTCTCTGCGTGCTAAATACTACATATGGCATTTGTTGGATCATTTTATTGTCCACAAGACAGAGAGATATTCATCATGAACATCATTCACCTGGAAAGTCCAGGAGCCTCTTACCTATAGACAGTGATTAAATGGGTAAATAGTCTCTTTTTCTTTAGTCCCGGATTCAATTAAGTTCAGTGATGAAGGAAATTGATTTTTGTTATGATCTTCACTGTGATGGCATATTGGCACTTTTTCCCAGATGATCTTAAGGGGTTTTGGGGAGTTAATGGTATTGAAGGGGAGGCTGAAAAACCTGCTTGGAATGAGGTGGTTCCTGTGGGTTTTAATAGCAGGGATCCTATTTGGTCTCAGCTGGGTACTTATGCTGCAATGTGTGGACTCCATGGGCTCTTTCTTTCCTTACGATACACACTGTAAAATATAAAAACCCTGGCTACGCAACATTGTGGATGTACTTGATGCCATTGAATTGTGCACTTAAAAATGGTTAGAATGGCAAATTTTATGTTATATACATTTTACCACACAAACAAAAAATTAACAATGATCTTGATGTAGTCAAATGCTGAAAATATTCAGGAAAGCAATTTTAGAGCAATGAAACATAAATATAGCTTTTAATCTTTGTAGGAATTAGATGACATATGATAATACATGGAATTAAATAAATGTGATCAAATTAAGAAGCAGAGAAGCACAGAAGGTGACCAAAGCTGGACATTTCTTCTTTTCTCCAATGAGGAAAATGCTTTTTTCAGGTATTGTCAGTTTCAGTCTTAGGCAATAAAAGGACTTCAGAAAGTATCACTTCTAGCACAAAGCAATATTTTCATCAAACTAACTTCAATTAATCTAATGGCTTATATTAATAATACTGGGGAAATATTCCTTGACATTATATCTCTAAAATATGCTTCAAAAAGACCTGGGGACTAGAGGAAATCACAGGTAGATTGGCCATGAATTGTTCATTGTTGAAAATGAGTTTAGGTTTATGGAGATTCATTACACTATATATTTCCTTCTAATTCTGTGTATGTTTGAATTCTCCACAATAAAAAGATGATTAAATCCTAAAACAAAAAAAGTTCCAAGACAGAGAGTGTAGTTGGTTTAGTTTAGGTCCCATGCCATGCTCAGCCCTTGAATGTACCAGGGAGGTGAGAGGAAAGTCGTTGTGGGGGGAGACCCTCCAAGTGCTCCTTTGGTTTCTCTATCAGAAGACCACCTGGACTTACCATTCTGTCAGTGAAACACAGGAGGGAAGAGGTAATTCCCCCGGTGGACATTGGGATGCATCTAGGAAGAGGGATGATGGCTGAGCGTTCAAATAATGACAAATGTCTACTGCTTTGCATTAACATCGGGCTCTTTATCAACTCTTCTCCCTCATCGCCTGTCACCCCTGCTGCACCCACACTCCAGCCAGGCCAGCCACCATGTGCAGTCTTGCTCCCTGCTCTCTCTCGCCTCTGTGCCTTTTCACTTGTTGTTATATCTGCCTGATAGGCCCCTCTGTCCCTTGTCCCCAGTGAAAGTCTACTCGCTCTGCAGACGTCATCTCCTTTGACTTTCCAAACAGGAGGTGGTACGTCTTGAATGGTTCTAAAATCTTCATCTCACAATAACAGAGCAAAGATTCTGCCTCAGAATGAGCCGAGAGCTGGTTACAGTACAGATTGCTGGGCCCTACCCTTGGAGTTTCTGACTCAGTAGATCTGGGTGGGGTCCCAAGAATTTACATTTTTAACAAATTCCCAGGTGATGCTGATGCTCTTAGTCTGGGGACCAGTTTAGAAACTTCTGCTTTAGAGCACCGGTGTCCAAATCTGACAACATATCAGCCTCGCCTATAGAACTGTTAAAAATATGACCTGAGACTGGCACCCAGGAATTGCATTTTTAATAGATTCTGCAGCTGTTATTTCTGAAGTGGTTTGACACATTTTTTTTTGAATAAGCTTTTGAGGATGATTATAATAGTCTGTGGGCCTGATTAGTCAGCCCACCCCAACTTCCACTTCAGGCAAAGTGACAGAAGAGCCTGGTATATTCTTCCTAATATGACAGAAGCCACCCTGAAAAAAGGGTGCCTTCTTACTGGTTAAAACATTATGTTTGGAAGATTAACAAAATTTCACACAAATATTCACAACACATTCATCCTCATTAGTAATTTTGAATTTTAAATTAACACCAGATCAATTTCTACCTCTTAAATGAGCAAACATTAAACTAATTTAATAGATTAGAGAAAGTGGGGTGAAATGCATACTCTCATTTATTGCTGTTGGCATGGTACATTGATATACTCTCTTTGAAAAGTAATTTGGCAGCTCCATCAAGAGTCAGAAATGTTTGGTTTTGTAATCTTGATTCAGTGACCTTTGATTCAGTAATCTCACTTCTGGGAATCAGTCCAAAGAAAATAATCCATAATATATTAAAACTCATATAAATGAAAATACATATAATAGTAAACACTGGAAACAATTTAAGTGTCTAAAAATAGACTATTGGTTAAATAAATACAGGCATTTAATGGAATATTTTAAAGCAATTTAAATGCCTGATTATTTATTCATTCATACAAAAATAAAGTAGTTGCCAAGTTGTCCTCAAAGGATTATATCAAATTGCACTCTTCCCAGCATTGTACCTGTACCTTCAATGACAATGGACATTATCATTTAAAAAAATCTGTCAATTGTATCTTGTGTTGTTTTATATATTATTTTTATAGTGGAAAAATGCTAAAATTATATTTTAAAAAGATTTTATCAATTAGGGAGGAATGTATATCAGGTGCCATGGTTGAATATCAGTGTTTTTTCTTTCTTTTAGTTCCTGTAATTGTATGTGGCTTAAATTTTAAATTGAGCTCATTCAAGATAGCTTTTGCCCCTAAAAAGAACTACTTATTGAAGGCCTGATGGTATCTTACTGGCTTTCCTCTTATTTAACGCCACATATTTGAATCACTTAATCCCAATTACCCATGAAAAATAAATTTCTCGTATGTGTATACTTGTAGCCAACTAAATAAGGAATCATATCTAAAACATATCATGAGGCTTTAAAAATGTTCCAATATTTAGGCCCAGTAATTATATTTCTGAAAATAAATGCTAGGGCTATAACCTAAAATGGTTATAATATTTCAAAATTATCCAATAATAGAGAAAATTTATGAAAACTTTATTTATAAGGTGGTTTAAGAGCATGGGAAAATGTTATAATGTTAAATAGAAAGTATATTATGCTTGCATATTTATTATGATCATAACTATGTAAAATAAACATTTAAAATACTGCAAAACCTCTAAAATGCTAATCTATTTATACTTGAAGCGTAACAGAATATTCTCCTTTTTCTTTCTACTGATCTGTATTTCCAAATTTCATTTACAGTGAGTATGTATTGCTTTTATATTTAGAAAAGTAAAATAAATATAAAGACTATTCAGTTGAAATTAACAGAAACACAACTCAAATTAATGTAAGCCAAAAAGTAAGAGTAGGTAAAGGGAGACAGAAGTTCACAGAGGGGTTTGGCTTCAGGCCAGGGTGGAAATTATATCCTCAGTTCTCTTTCACCCTCCCCCAATATCTCAGCTCAGCCTCCTCTGTGGAGTGACCTCATTTCCTTCCATCTTCCAGGCTGCCAGAGAAGTAGGTTGGCCACACCTCTAGGCTACATCATCTGCTTTAGAAATCCCTGTGGGAAGAGACCTCTTTCCCCCAATGTCTATGTATCACTTCCAGGGAAGGACTATTCTAGGTCCTGCTTGGGCCACATGCCCACCTCTAGACTAATCATGTTGGCTGGGGAATGGAGTATTAAAATTGGGTGGGCTAATGACATGATCCAGAAGAGATGAACTGGTACCGGAAGAGAGAAACAGAAATATTGGCCAGCCACATAAATTCAATAAATTTTTAAAAACCTGAAAAAATAAAATACAGAAAGATAATGGGCAGCACAGTGTGCTATCTTAGTTCGCTATTATCATCTACACTCTAGCCTTTTGCAACACAAAATTCCAGAATTTCCCCTACTGGATTTACGGCAACACCTCCCTGTACAGTTCACCTCCTAGAAAAGCAACCCAAAGTCTTGTCCAGTGAGCACATTGTCTTAAAGTCTACAAACTCCGGGCCACACGCTTTCTTGGTCGGATGAAAACAGGGCTCCTCCTGCTTCTGCAATGCGAATATCATCTACATCGCTTCCATTGCCCTGGAGTTCTCTAGTGACTCAGCCTTGCTGCCCCCGTGTCTGTACATGTGAGAAGCAAGCCTCCCTCACCCATCGTATTGCAGAATCGAACCATTTTAGCCACCATCTCTTGCTGGCCTGATTATGGAGCCTCTGTGTTGCCTTAAGCTTTGGACATTCACAGGCTTGTTTTCAAGCTGGGTTTTCCTGGTAGTATGACTCCCTTCAGATCTCTGCTGGTTTTCTGCCAGATTTGTACCTGGGGATTCCATAAACCAGGCACCAATAGAAATTTCACCCCCTCCTCACAGTTTCTGTCTCTTAGTGCAAATCTCAGCTTTGCTTCGCCTATAAGCTCTCAATCTCCAGCCTCCCGTAATCATCAGCCTGCCGCAGGCTGCACTCCGGTGGACAGTGTTTCACCACAGGCAAGGTTTCTAGTTGTAGTTGGCAGGGAATAAGCACAATTGTTTAAGAGAAAGCGGCAAGGGACACAGGGTTCCCTAATTTTTATCAAGTCTCTGGTGTGTTTCCTGCCTCCCTCCTTTGTGTTCATTTTAGATTGGAGCATAGTTTGGCTTTTTCAAATCAACAAGGAGAATTATTATTGACCTTCAGTGGTCCTGGATTCCTGGCTAGGGGCAGAAGGGTCTTTCCTGTATGCTGGTGCCTCTGTGCTTCCAGCTTATCCTTTCCTCTCCTCTTAGCAGGGTTTCTTTCTAGCCACTCCATGCTCACATCATCCCAATTTGTGAGTATGTCTAGAGAAATGGGGTGCCATGTTTGATTGACCTGGGTCATGGGCCCACCTCTGAGGGGCTGGGATTTACTAGAGAAAGGGGGAGGGTAGAAATCCAAGCTCCTATTTAACCTTTATCTTTAAAAGAGTTTAGTACTCCATATAAAAATCATTGAATCTAAAACTGAAAATGTGCAAGTAGAAAAGATTCTTAGGATCACACCCTCATGTTTAAAAATTGCAAGGTGATCTCAAACAGAGTGAGAAAGAGCCAGAACCAGAGAACAAGGAAAACAAGAGAAGACTTTGCCACCCCTTCCTCACACCATCAGAAATGCAAGAGCTGGTCCTGCAAATATTTAGCGGCTTCCTTGGCTTTCGTCAACCTCCAGCTTTACCCACGTTTGACAGGTAGAATCTAAATTTCTTTTATTTTTTACTTATTTTTATTGACTGATTGATCTGAGAGAGAGGAAGGGAGAGAGAGATCAATTTGTTGTTCCACTAATTTATGCATTCATTGGTTGATTCTTGTATGTGCCCTGACCAGGGATCAAACCTTGGCATATTGAGAACGGCGCACTAACCAACTGAACTACGCTGCCAGGGCCTAGAATTTAAATTTCAAAAGTACTTTTAGAAGGTGCTATATCCATTATTTTCATCTACATATATGTTTTGTGTTTCTAACATTATGTGCGTCTAAAATCTCATTGCTAAATTTATATTAGCACTTAGTGAATACCAATATTCACAACCTAGAGAACTTCCCCTGCAGTTCTAGAGTTTTCTGCTAGCTTTGGACCTCCTCACTGAGAAGCTCTCTTCGTTTCCAGCCTTTTCAGTTTTGCATCTTGGTTCTGTCTTGTTTTTCCCCATAGCTCCAAATCCAATCCAGATCCCTGGAATTGTGGGCCTGGCCCCCTTATTCATGGAAATAGGTTGGAAAATATAACTTCAACATTTGCCTAAATTGCTTTGAGTTTTAAAAAATAAACTTTTAATTTCAGAGTAATTTTAGATTTACAGAAAGATTACAAAGATAGTACAGGGTCCCTTCACATCCTTCATCCAATGTCCCCTAATGTTAACATGTTACCTAGCTATGAAGCATTTGTCAAAACTAGAAAATCAAATTTGGCACATTACTATCAACTAAGCTTCAGACTTTATATGGATTTTACTCGTTTTCCGCTAATGTTCCTTTTCTATTCCAGGATTCAATCCAGGATAGCACATTGCACTTAATCTGCTAAATTTTAAAACAAATCATTTTTCAAGTCATTTCTAGTTAAGCTTTGATAATTATTATGAATGTGGCATTTTAATATTTAATATAAACTATTCAGTAGCCAAAACACAAACTGTCAAGATGCCACATTCTGTGATTACGAGTCCTCTGGGGAAGACTATTACTTGTGTGGCACATTTTAGCCACATATAGTTTCATACATTCTCTACAGGATGTAGTTTTCACAGCGGTAAGAGTTAAGAGAAGTACAAGAAAATTCAAAGCATTCTAACTTAGTGGAAAAAAATTTCATTCTTCCTAATGTAGAAGTTAGGATTTTATTCCAGTGACATGCTATAAAGGTGGCAGAAATATAATTTATGAATATATTATAGGTCTGATCTAATCGTCACACTTTAAGCCATAGAAACCACAAAAGACCGAAGAAAGATTCTTATCCAACTTCTCCAGGGAGAAAGACACTTGCCACCCAAGGCAAGAGTTCTCTCTAGGAAAATAAAGCTCTCTCTAGGAGTAATATCTGGAGTCATTTGGGGGATGTGGGAGTGAAAGTTACTTTGCAATTTTAAAGAGATATTTTCGGATCTATAGAGGTTATCTTGATGTAAGACCGATTTTTTAAAAAAGTTTACATTTTAAGAGAACAATATTGTAGGTATTATAACAAAAGAGCTCTAAAGAATTCTATTTGATGTCAATTCGAGGACTTATCCAATCCAAGGGAAATACAGAACTTTACTAAGAATATATATTCCATTTTATTCAATCTAGTTCCTGCCAAAATTAATAGTTATCTGTGAGTACTGTCATCAATCACAGGATGAGATGTAAAATTCCTATAGAAGTCTTCCTCTTTCTCCATCCCAGGAAAAAAAAATCAAGACTTATCATAATTATTTTGTAAAACCCAAACCAAAGAAAACAAAAATAGATGAGAAAAGCAACAAGAAACAACAAAATATTTTGCCAAGCATTAGTATATAAATAAAGAAGGCAAATAAGAATATTTTGTGTTTAGATTTTTATTTAACAATTTATTTTCTGGAGGAATAAGAAATATAATAATTTAACTATTTTAAAAAAGAAAGAAAAAACAATATTTACATAGCACCTTACTGCTTCCTAATCATTTGCTCATATGTAATATATTGAATAGTTAACTGGTGACTATATTTTAGGCACAGCTGCCACGGGTGCTGGCACAAAGTATACAATGTCTAACTGTCCTCTGAAGCCACTTCAAAAATAACCTCCTCTGTGAAGTCTTCTGATTGCTCCCAGCCCCTCTATCACTGAAGAATCTGCATGCTTTCCTCTGTGCTCTCAAGATACGTGACCAATTTTGCATACTTCTATGATAGAACTTGTCTCGGTGTCAACACTTTTGGGGATAGCAACTTATTCAACTTTTTATCTTCATAAGTAGGTGGCAGGCAGTGGTGTGGGCTGAATTGTGCCTCCTCCCCCCATTCATATGTTGAAGCCCAACCCCCACTACCTCGAATGTAACTGTATGGAGATCTTTAAAGAGGCCATTGAGCTAACCTGAGGCCATTGGGGTGGGCCCTGTTCCCATCTGACTGGTGTAAGATTGGTCAGATAAGAAGAAGAAATTTGGACACACAGAGAACGCACAGAGAAAAGACCACATGAGGACACAGCAAGAAGGTCACCAACTGAAAGCCTAGGAGAAAGGCCTAAGAAGAAACTGAATCTGCTGACACCTTGATTGGACTCCCAGCCTCCAGAATTGTGAGAAAATTAATTTCTGTTTAAATCATCCTGTGTATGGTATTTTGTTACGGCAACCCTAGCAAACTAATACAGTCACCAGTAAATGACATACAGTAAGTGCTTTAAAAAGGGTAGTTATTATATATAATTGGCAATTATTATACATACATTAGACCTCTTGTATATAAATTATACAAGCCCTGGCCGGTGTGGCTTGGTTGGTTGGAGCATCGTCCTGTACACCAAGGGGTGGTGGGTTTGATTCCCGGTCAGGGCATGTACCCAGGTTGTGGGTTCCATCCCCCGTCCGGCACCTGCAAGAGGCAACTGATCGATGTTGCTCTCTCTCTTTCTCCTTTCCTCTCTCTCTAAAAAAAAATCAGTAGAAACACATCCTCGGATGAAAAAAATAAAATAAAATAATAAATCATTTATGCTTATGATTGCAAGTTTTAAGAATTGATGTGGTTCTGAATTCATGTCTCTTTTATGATTGTCTTTAGATTCTATGGGTGTCTGTTTCTTTGTGTGTTAGGCAGTTGAGTAAATTATGTTTTTAAAGTTTTGCATTCAACACTGCAAAGGTTTCTACTCACATTTACCTTGTCTTGGGGATCCTGAGTAATCTGGCTCTCGAGAACTACTTTTCCTGGGAGTCACATGACTCACCCTTTCCCCTTCATTCCAATCTCTACTTCAATGTCACCAGATCAGAGTCTTTCCTAATCATCCAGCTAAAGAGCATCCCCTGTCATTCTCTATCTCCTTACTTTTTGTTTTTCAGAGCATCTATTAATTACCTGGGCATCGTGTCTTTGAATATCTGCTATTGTCTGGATCCCCTCTACCACATTTTCAGCTCCATGAGGATAGAGATAATAGCTTTCAATATTCCTTAATGATATAAGAAATATTGCAATGAAGTAGTCAAATAATGCTGAAAAGACGCATTCCACTATCGTTTGAGTACATTAGGTTGCGCCAGAAATCTCTGTATTTATTTTTTTACTGTGTATTTGACCCCTTTCCGAGGTCTGTTCTGCTCAGAACTTTTATCCAGTATCTTGAAACTGCTCCAGGTTCTCAAAAACAGAGGAATGCTGTCCAGTAGAAATATAATGTGCACCACATATGTACTTTAACATCTTCTAGTAGCTATATTTGTAAAAGTAAAAAGAATAGGCAAACTATTTTACTATTTTGTTTAACCCAAGATATCCAAAACATTATCCTTTCAACATGAAATCAATTTAACCTAGATACAATTATTATTATTTTTTATCCTTACCTGAGGATATCATACAATTATTAATGAAATATTTCACATTGTTTCTTTTTTATACTGTCTTAGAAATTTGATGAGCATTTTACACTGGCTGCACATCTTAATTCAGATGGGAAATTGTAACTATTAAAGTGAAATGTAGTTCTACTAAAACAGTAAAGTTATATGTAATGAAAAAATACTTTACACTGTTTCAGTTTTAAATTTTAAATTAATACCAGTTAAATAAAATGGAAATTCAGCTCCTCGGCGGTACTAGCCACGTTTCAAACGCCGCGCTCGGCCCGCGTGTGGGACGGTTCCAACTGAGGGCACAGGCCTCCGCCTCCGGCCGTAGCTGATTGGAGCCGCAGTAGCCCTCTGGCCACAGCTCAGCCAATCAGATTCTTCCTCCCGGGAATTTGAATTTTGAACTGAGACACACGGGGAAGCAAGAAATTTGGCTCCGAGTCATGTTAGTGGCAGAATTCCAGAACGAAGGTCATGAGCAGCTGCTGTCGGGGTCCCCAGAGATTCCTTCCTGTCGTCTGTCGTTCCAGAGGCCTTGCTGGTGGTTCAATTCGCTTTTGAATTCCATGAGAAAGCCTAACATATTTCCAGTAAGCTTTTATTTTCCCTTGAGGCAGCTCAGGCTGGTTTTTGTTACTTGGAATGATGTAAATGAAAAAGTAAAACGAACAAAAAAATCTTAAAAAATTTCTTTTAAAGGAGATGCGTAGGAGAACATAATTATGCAAAAGGATATACATTTATGCATAATTTTCCAGGGTGTTATCAACCCTCAACAGAATGGAGCAGGTTGTAGATCATTCAAAACAGTAAATTGATACGAAAAGAGCATCTCTTTGATTTTGGAATGCATTTATGTGAGTTGGGGGATGGGGCAGGGCAGAAACAGGATACAGCTTCCTAATTGTTTTACAGAGAATTTAATCAGCATGAATTCTCCGAGAATGACGTTGATCACACAGCAGGTGCTTGATAAATGCATGTTGATTAATTGACTTAGAATACACCAGCTGTCGGTGAAAAAATGTGATCCACAATCAAACCATTTGACAGAAGAAAGCCAGGATGGCTTTTTTTTCTTGCTTCTTTTTTTTAGGTTAAATGTGTGCTTGTATTAGCTCCTTCGGAGGGATGAAGCGGGAGGAGCGGGCGGCTCCGAGGCCAGGCCGGCCGTGGGTGATGGAGAACCCACCCAAGTAGAGGCCAGTCATCTCGGGCTTGATCTGCACCGGGCGGGAAGGCCGCCTTTGCCCACGCCCTGCGTGCCGCCCGCCACCTCGGGCAGGAGGGCCCGTCCCGCAGGCGCGCGAGCAGCGAGCGCCGCTTCCCCCGCAGGCCCGGCTCAGACCCGGCTCAGGCCCGGCTCAGGCTCAGGCCCGGCTCAGGCTCAGGCTCAGGCTCAGGCCCGGCTCAGGCTCAGGCTCAGGCTCAGGCCCGGCTCAGGCTCAGGCTCAGGCGCGGCTCAGGCTCAGGCGCGGCTCAGGCTCAGGCTCATGCTCAGGCTCAGGCTCAGGCCCGGCTCAGGCTCAGGCCCAGGCCCGGCTCAGGCTCAGGCTCAGGCCCGGCTCAGCTCAGGCTCAGGCTCAGGCTCAGGCTCAGGCTCAGGCCCGGCTCAGCTCAGGCTCAGGCTCAGGCTCAGGCCCAGGCCCGGCTCAGGCCCAGGCTCAGGCCCGGCTCAGGCTCAGGCTCAGGCTCAGGCCCGGCTCAGGCCCGGCTCAGGCCCGGCTCAGGCTCAGGCTCAGGCTCAGGCCCGGCTCAGGCCCAGGCCCGGCTCAGGCTCAGGCTCAGGCTCAGGCCCGGCTCAGCTCAGGCTCAGGCTCAGGCTCAGGCCCAGGCCCGGCTCAGCAGGCCCGGCTCAGCTCAGGCTCAGGCTCAGGCTCAGGCTCAGGCTCAGGCCCAGGCCCGGCTCAGGCCCAGGCTCAGGCCCGGCTCAGCTCAGGCTCAGGCTCAGGCCCGGCTCAGCTCAGGCTCAGGCTCAGGCTCAGGCCCAGGCCCGGCTCAGGCCCGGCTCAGGCCCGGCTCAGGCTCAGGCCCAGGCTCAGGCCCAGGCTCAGGCCCAGGCTCAGGCTCAGGCTCAGGCCCAGGCCCGGCTCAGGCTCAGGCTCAGGCTCCGCAGCCCAGCCCCGTGCACCCGCCGACCGGGACCCGCGCCGCCGAAGGTGAACTTAGGTCGGCTGCTGCTTCTGCTCCACCCCCGCCATCTTGTCTGTTCCTCCCGGGATGGCTTTTAAAATGAGTAACAATGTGGACTTCTGCATGCAGATAATGCAGAGACGGTGTCGCTCTTTGGCTTCCTTTCTAGGCGAGGAGCCAATCAGACTCTGCTTTGGGAGGAGGGCACTTGGCAGCGGAGGCTGTAACCCGGGTAAGCAGCCCCGGCGCTCCCTCCGAGCTCGCGCCGCGCACCCGGAGAGCCTTTCCCGCGCGTGCGCCCGGCGCGGGGAGGCGGCCCGGAGCGGGCAGGGGGCGGGCAGCCGTCAGCGATTCCCTCCTGACCCTGGGAAGCTTTGATGTCTTCCCCTCCTCCTCGAATCAGATCGTCAATATTTAAATTTTACACGGCAGACAAAGAGAAGTCCAGAGAGCTTCGGAACCCCAGGTTTTGACGGGTGGGAGTGGATCTAACGAAGCCTCTAGGGTTATGGCCGCTTTACAGGAAGGATCCGGTGAAGAATGAACGCAGGGAGGCAACCCGCCAACTCCGATATATGGGAGATTCTACAGAACAAATGACCCGGGGCTTTCAACAGATAATAGATTTTGTAACTATATTATAAAGGGCACGATTCCATTTGGAGGAGAGTGCCCCCCGCGGGACGTGATTTTAAGCTGGTTCCCTCCGCGCGCATCCCGAGCTGCAGAGCTGCGCGCAGGTTACCGGGGACGCGAGGAGGGTGCGCCTGGACGGTGGGGAGCTGACCCAGCCAGGTTTCAGCTGAGGTCTCCCTGGTCCATCGGGGTTCTGGAGTGGGGATGACCCTTCAGAGTTTGCCCAAATTGAGGGAAGAGGGCCGAGCTTTGTATTCCTGGTTCCACCAGGCGTGTGACAGGAGCTGCCTCCTACCAGGACGTACAGCCCTAGGAGAGGCACCCACGCGCGTTCGCAGCAGGGGCTGCAGCTGTGAGCCACAGCAGTTAACATGCTCAGCTGCGCGGGCCTGAGAGCGTTGACCCCTGATGGAGCACAATGTGGCATTCACTAAAATAATGTAACACAGAATTAAATCCTGAGATTACAGTCACCTGTAGCTATTATTCAACCCATAGTTTGCATAATAATGGCTATTTTATTTAAAAAGTCAAAAAGAATATGACTTCACCGTAAAAGTGCTGGCATTTTATATCAATTGATTAGTTCAGAGGTTGCATGTATATTTTCTCCTTTCTCTCCCCCCTCCCTTTTTTTTCTGAAGAATGTGGGCATGAGCAGTTGTACATTTTGATGCGGGGAAATAAATGTGTTGTATTGGCTTGTTAAACATTTTCAGTATACTGCCACTTTTGGAGCCCTGGGTGGGGGCCACTTTCTTCACTTGGCTCTCAGCTGCCATGCGTCCCACTCACTGGCCACTCCTTCGCAGTCCTCTAAGGACCTCCTCATCTATGGCCTCTCGATTTTGGAGTACTTATGGCTTAGTCTTCAGACTTCTTTTTCTCTTGTCAAAAATCTAATTTCCTAGATGTGTCCATCCTGACTCATGGCTTTAAATATCATGTATAGCTTCATAATTCTCAGATGTTTATCTCCAGCCAGCTTCTCTTCCCTGAATTCCATTCTTACTCAACATCTCTACTCAGGTATCTACACACATCTCGAGTTTAACCTGTCAAACCAAGCTCACAATTTTCTCCCTCTCCCATCCCTGCAAAACTGCTTCCTCCTGCTGTCTTCAAAAATCTCAGCAAAGAACAGGCCCGCTCTTCCAGTTGCTCAAGCCAAAAAATCTTGGACTTATTCCTGAGTATTTAAAAGAAAATTTTGGACATTATGTCAGTTCACTCCCATATACTTTGTTGGCCATCTCTGACAAGGACTTCCCCCCCCACATCAACACCATGTCTAACAAAATTAACATAATTCTTAAATATCTTTTAATAACAGTCTATACTCAAATACCCCTAATTGTCTCAAAGGTGTCATTATATAGTTGCCTTGTTCAGATCAGGATTGAAATAAGAGAGAAAATCAATTAACAAATAATTCCAAAATATGTCAGGTAGTAATACTGAAGTGACATTTGAACTGAGATTAGAATGAAATGTTTTAAGGAGAACTTAACCAAATGTGTCATGTGTTACAAATGAAAGGTGAGGACTGAGAATTGATCTTTATGGTAACATGAGGGTCAATGGGTACCTTGAGTAAAGCTGTTTTTGTGGAGTGATGGCGGTAAAAGCCTGGTTGGAACGGATTCAGGAGAGACTAGGAAAGGAAGTGGAATCACCAAGTATTGACAACTCTGTAGAGGAGTTTTGCTTATAGGGAAACTGACAATTGGGATCTTGGCTGGAGGAAAACATAGAGTCACTGGATGATTTTTTTTCCTCCACATGGGAGCTGTAATAATATGTTTGATGCTGTTGGGAATGATTCAGTAGAGAGAAAACATTGATGGTGCAGGAGAAAGAACAATTCCTAGAGAGAGTGACTTCAGTATGTGGACAGGGTTGGAATCTAGTGCACAACTGCAGAGGTGGCTTTAGACAGGAGGACTGACAGTATATCCATAGTTATGGGAGAGAAGGCAGAACATGTGGGCACTAATGCTGGTCGGCCAGTAGCCCTGGTGGTAGCTGTGGAAGTTCTCTTCTGAGTGAAGTAGGAAGCAAAGACATCCACAGAGGGATTCAGGAGATGTTGGAGAGTTGGAGAAGAAAAGGAATAAAATTGTGTTCTAGGAGAGTCGGACAGTAAGTGGCTTAGGGAACGTACTGGGACTTTATTAAAGGCCTAGTTGAGGCTGAGGGCCATGAATTTGCAGTGAGTATCTTCTGCATGGTTGTTTGTTTTTCTCCAGTCTCATTTAGCTGCTGGTGTAACAGAGGAAGAGGGTTGGATTTAACTGGGGCTGGAGTTTCACCATAGTGTACAGTTGAGGGAGAGAGGTGGGGTGAAGAATATGACATTCTGTGTAAGAATAATTGTAATGATGGACTATGGCATATGACAAGAGAGAACATGAGGAAGAGTAATGAGCAGTGAAAAGCTGACAATGGCCTGTAAACTTTATGGGACTTACAACATAATGAGAGTAAACTGGAAAAATAGGAGGTGATGGTAGGTACAAAGCAGAAATATATAGTCAAAAAATTAGGGAATGGGAAAATAGGCAGTCTTATGCACTGACTGTGGGAATGTAAATCGGTATCATTCTCTTGGGGGGGAACATTGACATATCTACCAAATGTTAAATGCCTTTGAACTGATAATTTTTCTCCCTAGAATTTATCTGACAATTATATTTGCAATTTCTATAAAAGATACCAGGTTTTCTTTGTAGCATTATTTGTAATGGCAAAAGATTAAAAACAATCTAAATGTCCATCAATAGTGGACTTAATAAGTAAATTATGACATAGCTCTAAAGGATGATCTATTAGCAGCCATTTAAAAAATGATTAAA